>NC_077230.1:170687008-170852008 GCF_027887165.1 Monodelphis domestica
CCCATCCATCCAGTCAGTCAATAAATATTTATTATGTACTTGCTATTGATTAGACAATATGCTAAGCAAGATGCCACACTCCAATCCTCTCTCTGATTCCTCCTATTCATCAAAGCACACTTGTCCAGGTACCTTGCTCTGTCATGATCTTGTCAGCTAACTACTTTGCTAATTTCCTTCAGGCTAATTAACTTATTACTTCACCTTCTCTCCTCTCTATTCTCACTAACAGGTCACTATTATCACCTGCCTGTAATACTCTTCCAACAAGTCTCACTACCTTCCCTCTCTCCATATCCAGTTCATTTTTCAAAGGCCTGTCAAATGATCTTCTTGAAGAGATCTGGTCTTGCTGATATATACTCAGAAATCTTCAGTGGATATCTATTGTTGATTCAATAAAATTTAAACTAGTTTGCCTGATATTCAAGACTTTTTACTTTCAGGCACCATTCCAAGAATGTCTCTGTTTTATTTCAGACTGCTCTCCATCACATGCTCTATAATATTCAAGGTAAAGCTACCATCTATCTCCTAACTACACATACTTTGCTATAGCAGTGTGCATAAGGTTAAAAAAATACCAATTGTTACATTTTCAGCATGTCATATTTTCATTGGGAGCATTTACACAAAACACTACAAATCAGAATTTAAAGTGAAAGAGGAAATGGTAAGTAAATGCACATTAAACTTAAAAGTGTGTTAGATACAAGTTTTTTTTGGATGCTGGTTGTTAGAGTGGTTCCCTGTATACCCCTGTTTAAATTCCATTGTAACTTAGATGTAACCCTTCCAGACATTATAATATACTCTCTCTCTCTCATACTTTAGTCTAGATAAAGTAGCCTTCATGCCTTTACTCACATGATGCTTCATATCTCATCTTTGTGCCTTTTCAGTAACTTTCATTCATGCCTAACCTGCCTCATAACCTCCACCTCTTAAAATCCATGGTTTGCTTCAAAACTCTTCTTAGGGCCATGAAACTTTCCCTGACCCCTTATCTGCTAGTGCCGTCCTCCCATGAATAATTATCTTGCATTTGTTTTAAATATGTTTTGTTCATAGGCATGTCTAATTTTATTTTCTTTCACTTTACTGTGGTTTGCAGATATTACATTTTTGAAAATTGAATGTTTGTAGCAGAAAAACACTGAAAAAGTCAGCAGTGCCATTTTTCCAACAGCATGCATTCTCATTATGTCTCTGTGTCATATTTTGGTAATTCTCACAATATTTCAAACATTTTCATTATTATTATACTTGTTATAGTGATCTGTGATCAGTAATCTCTGACCTTACTACTGTCATTGTTTGGGGGTACCACAAAATGAGAACATATAAAATCGAGAAGTTAATTAATAAAAATATTGTATGTTCTGACTACTCCTGTTCTCTTATACTGTCCTCAGGCCTTCCTATATTCTGAGATCCAACAAAATTGAAATTAGGTCAGTTAACAACCCCACAATAGCCTCTAAGAGTTCAAGTGAAATGAAGAGTCCCTCAATTCAGCAAACTTCAATGTCTTATTTTAAGGAATTGCCACAGGGGGCTGCTGGGTGACTCAGTGGATTAAGAGCCAAGCCTAGAAACTTGAGGTCCTAGATTCAAATCTGGCCTCAGACACTACCTAACTGTGATCCTGGATAAGTCACTTAACCCCCATTGCCTAGCCCTATTCCATTTCTTCTTCTGTTAATTTAGACAATAACACCTAAATTGCCATATTTGTTGCCATATGATTGGGCAAAATAGTTTTTAATGATTGCCTTAATTTCCTCTTCATTGGAGGTGAGGTCTCCCTTTTCATCTATGATACTGTTAATTTGGTTTTCTTCTTTCCTTTTTTTTATTAGATTGACCAGTACTTTTTCTATTTTGATTTTTTTTTTCAAAATACAAGCTTCTAATCTTATTAGTTCAATAGTTCTTTCACTTTTGATTTTATTAATTTCTCCCTTAATTTCTAGGATCTCTAATTTGGTTTTCATCTGGAGTTTTTGATTTGTTCATTTTCAAGTTTTTTGATTTGCATGTCCAATTAATTGACCTCTGCCTTCCCTAATTTGTTAATATATGAACTCAAGGATATAAATTTCCCCTTGAGTACTGCTTTGGCTGAATCCCATGGATTTTGAAAGAATGTCTCATCATTGTCATTTTCTTCAATGAAATTATTAATTGTTTCTATGATTTGTTCTCTAACTGATTTTGGAGAATCATATTATTTAATTTCCAATTATTTTTTTTATTTTCCTCTCCATGTACCCTTACTGATCATTATTTTATTGCATTATGATCTGAAAAGATTGCATTTATTATTTCTGTTTTTCTGCATTTGTTTTCCATGTTTTTATACAATAATTTGTGAATGTGCCATGTGCTGCTGAAAAGGTGTATTCCTTTTTGTCCCTATTTATTTTTCTCCACATATCTATTAACTCTAATTGTTCTAAGATTTCATTCACATCTCTTACCTCTTTCTTATTTATTTTTATTTGATTTATCTAAATTTGATAGTGGTGAGTTTAGGTCACCCACTAGTATAGTTTTACACTCTATTTCCTCCTTCAAATCCACTAGTTTCTCCTTTAGAAATTTGGATGCTATACTATTTGGTGCATAAATGTTAATTACTGATATTTCTTCATTGTCTATACTGCCTTTTATCAGGATGTAGTTTTTTTTATCCCTTTCCTTTTTAATAAGATCTATTTTTACTTTGGCTTTTTCAGATATCATGATTGCAACTCCTGCCTTCTTTCTATTAGTTGAGGCCCAATAGGTTTTACTCCAACCTTTAATTCTAACCTTGTCAGTGTCTACCCACCTCAAGTGTGTTTCTTATAGACAACATATGGTAAGATTTTGATTTCTAATCCACTCTCCTTTTTATTTTTGTTTTATGGATGAATTCATTCCATTCACATTCCAAATTATGCTAGCCACTTGTATATTCCCCAGCATTTTTATATGCTCTCCTAGTTCTGTCTTTTCTTCTTTTGCTATATCCTTTTAAACCAGTAGTTTGCTTTTAATCAGTCATCCTAGTCCCTAGCCTTAGTAAACTTCCCTTTCTTCCCCCTCCCATTTTGTTCCCTTCTTATTTTTTCAACATCTGTTAAGTTCCCTCCCCCCTTTTCCTCCCTTTTTGTACTCCCAGCCTCCTACCCCCTTTAGTTTTCCCTTCTTACTTTCCTTGTTGGGTAAGATAGAATTCAATACCCCAATGGATCTAGATGTTCTTCCCTCTCAGAACTGATTTCACTGAAGGTAAGGTTTAAGTATTACCTATTAGCTCTCCCTTTTTCTCCTTCTTATAAGAGTATTTCCCCCCTCCCCTTCCCATGTGTCTCTATGTGTGATAAAGATTATCCTATTTATTTTATTTCTTCAAGTATCTCTTGGTGCCATCTTCAATTCCCCCCTCCATTTTTTGCATATCATCTTATAGCATTTATTTCCCCAATATCTTCCTGTGAATGATTCCTCTAATTACTATAATAGTGAATATAATTTTTGAGAGTTACAAATAACATTTTTCCATATATTAATATAAATAATTTGATCTTATTAAAGCCCTCAAGGAAGAAATTTTGAATTAAAAAAGTTTTCCCCCTTTCCCCTCTCTTTCTTATTTACCTTTTTCATGTTTCTCTTGATCTTTCTATTTGGCTATTAAACTTTCCACTTAGTTCTGGTCTTTTCTTTACAAATCATTGGGAATCTTCTATTTTGTTGAATACCCATACTTTTCCCTGGAAGTAGTCAGTTTTGATGGATAGGTGATCCTTGGTTGAAGACCCAATTTTCTTGCCTTTCTGCATATCATATTGCAAGCCTTATAGTCCTTTAGTGTGGAAGCTGCTAGATCTTATGTAATCCTGATTGATGCTCCTTCATATATGGATTGTTTCTTTTTTGGCTCCTTGTAAAATTTTCTCCTTAACTTGGAAGCTCTTGAATTTGTCAGTTACGTTCCTGGGAGTTATCTTTTGAGGATTTAGTGTAGATGGTGTTCTATGAACTGTTTCAATGTCTATTTTGCCCCCCTGTTCAAGAACATCAGGACAGTTTTCTTGGATAATTTCTTGTAGTATGAATGTCAAGATTTCTGTTTATTTCTGGGTTTTCAGGTAGACCAATGATTCTCAAATTGTCTCTTTGTGCTCTGTTTTCCTGATCCGTCATCTTTTTGCGTCAGTCTTTTGACTTTGCTTTTTTAAATCTTGGTGTTTTACAAGATCATTGGCTTCCAATTGCCTAATTCTGGACTTTAAGGACTAGTTTTCCTTTTTGGTTTTGTCTATTCTGCTTTTTGTGGCTTCTAGCTGTTTCTCCAATTGAGAGTTCTTGTCCTTTAAACTGTTATTTTCTTTTTGAACTATTTCCCACTTTTCTTGCCAGAAGGCTTCCATCTTTTTGATAAGCTCCAATTTAAATTTTTCAAGAGCTTATAGACAATTTCCAGTTTGGGGAAGGTTTTGGTACATTTATTTGTATTTTCTTTTCTATTTCCTCTGTAGCCTGGGTTTTTCCTCTGTAAAAATTATCCATGGTCAACCCCTTCTTGTTTTTCTTGGTGTTGGGAAGTTGTTGTTCCTGGGCAATGTTTACCATTACTGTGGTGGTTTTTCCATCTCTTTCCTGTTAGAAATCTGAGTGAGATGGGCAGGCTCTCTGTGTATGGAGCTAAGGAGCAAGGATTTTGGCTGAGGCCAGTTCTTGAGTCTCTGCACCTTCTGCTATTTGTTATGCCTCTCTGTGCTATCTCCCTGCCGGTGCCCACAGTCTGTGCTCCCCAGCCTGCTGGTGCCTCAGATATAGATGCTTTCAGGAGTAGGTCCTCAGTGGTCTCAGTCAGCTGCCAAGGATTGAGGTGCCCCTCACTTACTCCAGAGATTTCCCCTCGCTCAGTCACTGATTCTAGTGAGCTCTGGCTCTAACTCTGGCTCCTTAGGTGGGGTGGGGGAGGGTGGATCAGCTCGATTTTTGGTGGAAACTTTTTCACCCCCTTATGGTATGGAAATGCCCAAATCCCATGTACCTTCAATGCTGCGCCCTACTGTAGAGTCCCTTCATTCATATGAATTTGGGTTTTTTTGGCTTTCTGAGGTAGTCTGTATAGGTAGGTGGTGAGGAGAGGAAAATTCCTGTGTCTAGACTGCCACCATGTTTACTCCTTTTCTTCCTCATTCAAATTAATGGCCATGATAGTAGTATCAGGGTTCTGTGATCCTGCAAACTGGTCACAACGTTCATGGAACAAGAAGGACTTTCATTCTCATCTTTGAATCTTCAAAGGTTAGCTCAGAATCTGACATAAAACACATTTTTAATAAGTGATTATTGATTGAAAGAGGGGGCAGAAGAGAACAATCATTAATTAAGGGCACTGCCTTCTGCCCTGCTCTCTCAATACCTTTCCTAAGGTATTAGCAATAATGTTAGGCACCCAGATGGAAATCAGGTGATACAGTCAGGAGAGAGGAGCTGAATTTGGCTGGAATGTAGGATATGACAGGGGGAATTAAAGGAGATAAATTTGTAAGGTAGGTGTCAGAAAATGAGGGTGCCAATCTAGGAGGAACAGCTGTGCCTCTAAGGATATGGGAGCACACAGATGTCAGTTACTCCATGGGACTATTTAAAGGTACTATGCAGTAGCTTCAGGGGTGGCCTTAATCACTGGCAACTAGCCAAGGTGGTAAAGGGGACACATGGCGTCTTAAAACCCTGGGCATTCCCCAATCTATATAAATTTTACAGTGATGGTTTGGAACTAGATTGTGTAGAGAGAATTATTTTCAGGGTGCTCTTTTCCTATCAAATAAAATTGAGTTTTAAAAGTGGACTCTTCGAGATACAATTTTTTAACCTTAAGGAAAGAATCACTTTAAAAAGGCAGGAAAATATGTCTTAAAATGCTTTGGTAGTCGGGGGAAGGGGGGACAATTTTGAGTTATGGCCTTTCAGCACCACCTCTGGAATCATACCAGTAGGCAATCTCCTATTCTCCTTATGCCTAAGGCTGGCCCTGGAGACAGCAATATAGCCTCTGAGATGAGACACATGCTAATTGACTCCATGTCACTTTTCTCCAGCCCAGTCCTGGGAATGCTCTATTCAACTTAAATGACTCAGCAACCATATGAATGGGAGGATTGTGTGTGCTGGCCAGAGAAAGGGAGGTGAGCCATTTTTTAATGAGTCCACCTCCCCCCACTGGTTCTTTTTTATGAAGTTATATCATCTCTTTCTGAAGTGGGAGAAATTCACTCAAAGAATATGGAATATTATCAATCTAAGTTTTTGAAATATTTATATCTTTCAATTTTATTTCTGAAATTCCTTTCTGATAATCATCTTGCTAGTAGAGTATGTGTATATGTTTGTATTTGGATAATATAAAAGGACAGAGCTTGGTTTGAAAAACAAGAGCACTGGGCTAGGAATCAGGAAGACTTGATTTTGAACTTTATCTCAGAAAATTCCTATCTGTGTGACCTTTGGTATATCCCTTAACCTTTTTTCAGCCCCAATTTTCTCATTTGTAAAACAAGAACAATAATAGCACCTACCTCATAAGGTTGTTGTGAGGATTAAATGAGACAAAAATACATCATATGTTCTGCATATCTTAAAAAAATTAAACAAAAGCTATTGTATAGTCAATTGAATAATCTATGGATTATCTAACTATGAATTACCCACTTTGTATATTTGTGACAACTTATCAATATCCGAATGGCTTCCTCTGCCATCTTGCAGACTTCAGGTCTCTTCCTCCTCTATAGACAGATTTTTTTAGAAATGCACACTGCTATAATTATAAATATTACCCAGACAAAATATAATTAGAAAGATAAATCTCTACAAAAGAAATCAACACAGTATAATCTAAAGCCAAATATAAACAGCTTTTGGACTGCAGAATTTAGGATTATTCACACCACTGCTCCCCTCCGTTATTGCAGATAATTAAGAGCTTGAGAAATACATTTCATTGTATTCAAGGATGCTATTGAATGATGACAGTGTTGAGTGAGAGTGACTGTAGAAAGTACTGTGACTAACATACCTTTCTATATTATTTTTTGACATGTGGGTTCATACCCTATGATGATAATATGCCAGTTTTTTATTTGAACCCCAACTCCATCCTAAACAAATAAGCAGAGAATAGGCTATGTGGACTTAATAGAATATGGTCCTGTTGCATGGAAAAACTCTGCTGGCCATCCTAATAAAAGAATCACCATGTTGATGAGAGCATCATTTTATACTCCCCAAAAAAGGGGGTGGGGGGAAATCAGAAACTAAAAAGAGGAAACAAAATTCATTAAATAATAAAAGTCTGATCTTTCTAGATACAGAAAGCACTCTATATGCATGTTTATATGAATATATGTACTTATGCATGTTATTTATCTAATTTAAAACAAAACAACTAGAAATAATTATTTCTGAGACTAGCAGTTATCCCTACCATATCCTCAAAGATCTCTAGAAATACCTCCAACCTCTGCTCTGTCTACCACAAAATATTAAGAGGAAACCCTTTCTCTCCAGGTCTTGTATAGATGAGTCGTGTGGAGGTCCCTACAGAGTACCCTAAAGAAAACAGTGGTCTCAACAGGTATAGTGCCAGCTTGGGAAGGTTTCCATGCAGACTTGGGAAGGCACAAAGGCTTTTGTCCATTCAGAATGAAAAGTACATTGTACTTGACAATAAATCTGCCATTTTAAACCTCAGGGGTTTTAATCTTATAAATAATAGAGTTTGGAGAAGAACGGCTTGCAAGTCTGCGTAGTTATGCTCAGAATTCAGATTTATGTAATGCACTCTCAGAGATATTGTGTACGGAAATGTATGCAAGTGTCAGGGTGCTGAAGACTGATTCCACATTGTCTCAACACATTCAAGGCAATTCTAATATCCACCTGTATTATGCAAACTGTTTTACTAAACCACTCCAGGAACATCTTTTCATTCAATGTGGAAAGCCAGGAATCTAGATATAGAGAATGTCACAGCTGGCTAATCATCATTGTCCCTATCTTCAGAAAAGTCAGTTAACTTTAAGAGTGTACATTCAAAATCTGCATGACCCTAGATAAACAATAATGGGTGGAATATATGCAAGGCTTAGTGCTATGTCCAGATGTTTAGGGAGGAGCCAGATGCCCTCCTCTAACATGGATATGAATATGACAAAACAAAAACTCTGGGACAGCAGAGTGTATGTTCTGGGCAATTCTTATCCCACTATCACTATTCCCACAGTCTGCCCCCAAATGACAAGATGACTGATCAGAAGATAGGGATAATAGTAACTGACACTGTTTAAGTTTTATAAAGAGCCTTACTTAGATTGTCTCCTTTGAATCTCATGGCCATGCTCAACAGCAAATTCTAGAGGCATTAATATTCCAACTTTATAGATGAAAAAACTGAGTCTTGGAGTGGTTAATGGTTTGCCCATGGGTAGCATAGCCACTAAATGTGAGAATGAGAAGTGATACCTTTTTTCCTCTAATGAAAATTTTATTTAGAAATTGAATTTCACTAATTCAGCAAACATGTATTAAGTACCTACTACAAAGAAAAGGAACAATATAGTCTCTACCCTAAAAGAGTTTACATTCTAATGAGAAAGAAGAAATGCTATTTAAATTGAAATTCCATTTATACAGTCCCAAATATAAGCCATCCTTTACAAAATAAAGTCCTTCCTCTCATAGAGCAGAAAAATTAGGCAATACTTGGGCTTAAAGTCTACATAAATAATTTTGCTTAAAGTCTATGCAAATCAGGGGCATATATAAACCAACAAAAAGAAAATAAAGTTATTGTCTTCTTTTCGTCTTTTTATGCTTCCCATTTTCTTTTTTAATTTAACTATGTCTTTTATGTTTCCATTTTTAATTTCTCATATAGAGGTAATATTCACAATTTATTCTGTAAGTATTAAAGCTGTAGCTTTGTACGATGTTCTATTGATTCTACTCATTTTGCTGAATAATGAACAGTAAAATGAGTAGAATCAAGAGAACATGCAATTCTCTCCAACTTTTAAAATTATCCTGATAATAATTTTTTTTACAGCAACAGTAGTATTCAATCGCAATGATACCACAGTTTATTTAGCCATTCCCCAATTGATGAGCATTCCTTCCATTTCCAGTTCTTCGCCACCACCAAGAAAGCTGCTATAAATATTTTGGAACATATATATTATTTTCCTTTTTTCCCCTGATCTCCTTAGGAAACAGACCCAGAAATGGTATTGCTGGGCCTAAGAGTATACACAGTTTTACAACTCACTTGGTATAATTCCAAATTGCTCTCCAAAATGATTGGATCAATTCCTAGCTTTTCCATTTTTCCACATTGATAAGTAGTATTCAAAACCAAACCAAGTCTCTCAAGATTATATATTCAAGGGTATGTTGAACCACCTACTATACCTTAATACTCCACAAAAACGAAAGCCAAAACAAAGAATATTTGAGTAGTACTCTGGTTATACATTAGACAATATCCCCTAAGTGGGCATGTTGAGTATGTGATGGTTTTCTGAAAACAATCCCTCTACCCTATCATATGAGAACAGATAATAACCAAATGTTTCCTATGCCTACTCTAGCCTTTCCTCTAATTGAGGCATCTGTTCTTTTCCAAGAATCAATAATTTTAGAAGTAACATTTGCCAGAACCCGTTTCATGGATTATTCAGGGATTGAACCTGGTCTGTGCCATACTGTAGTTAGTTAACCGTGTTGACAGACTCAGTGAGGAAGGTGTTTTAATGCAATGATATACCACTACTTCTAGACCCAGTGACAAGATGAAAATCAGAGGACAGGCATAAAACATCCATGAAGAAATGACAGGACTTGAAGTCAGTTTGAATAATTTCTGAATCATAAATTCAGGAGAGGGGAGGGAAAAGAAGAGATGAGGGAAATCTAACAGGAGGATAAGGGAGCTGGCAATTAGCACCACCTACCTCAGACACTGAAAAGCTAATACAGCATTTATACACTTTCGTTCCTTGTGATGGTAGTAGATACACACACACACACACACACACACACACACACACACACTCACTCACTCACTCACTAACATCTCAATGACTCAGAATCAGAAGTGCATTAGAATGACCACATTAGCTATGCTGAGTGGGAAATATAGACTCTGTTTGCATTTTCCCCAGATGCAGGTATTCTCACAACATGCACAATTCTACTCTATGCATGTTTTCCATTTGTACATTGTCTTTCTCTCAACTTTCATTTTCCTCCTTCCTGTCTCTACTCCTGCTGAACATCACCATTTGATGGGGTTCTGCAAATCTATATTTAGCACCCGAGAAACACCTTTTTCCCTCTGAACCCTCAGGACAGCTAAGATCAGCACTTCTGCTAATAGTTCCCAGGTTTGAACTTCAGGGAACTTGCCTACCCCTGGAATTCACTTCTCCTTCTAGTCAAACAGGGAGTTAGGAACACGAATCATATCTTTTTGAAATAGTTTACACAGACAGAAACTGTACCATTCCTTTATTTTTTCCTTTCCTTTCTTTTGATAGATGCTTAAGAAGTAAAAATGAATCTAAGAATGTTTTTAAAAACTTGGAATTTTTAGGAAGAAAATATTTTAAAAGTTAAGACAGATTCAACAGAATAAGCCTGCATCAGACTTGTGGTTTCATTTTTGTAGGGAACTTACTGTATTTATATTAACCTGCATCTACTCAGAGCTTTGGGTTGTAAAAGGTTGCCCATATTCCTATGTGCTTACATGATTTTGGGAACGGTCGGACATCAGCCTAGTATGTGTCAGATGTAGGACTTAAACCTCTATTTCCTTGACTCAAACCATCTGCTGATCACTCTACCTCAAATAGATCTTGGTCAAGGAATACTAACTTAGAAGTTTTTTGTTTTGTTTTGTTTTAACCTCGGCAATCCTTTTCCTTAATTAGGCATTCTTTCCTTTGCTCAGAAGGAACTACCAGAATTATTTGCCTCCTAAAACAATATGTTGCTTTCATTTTATATTATTCATATAGGTCTGGATAATAGCCACACCTATGATAGGACACCAGATATTGTAGAAAAGGGAATTCTCTTCCAATTACAGTATTTTAGCATTTAAAGGAATTCAAGTGGTCCTCTAGAGGAACTCATAACTGAAAAGGAATACCTACTATAATGTACATGATAAGTGGTCATTTGGCCTGTGTTTGAAGATCTCCAGTAAATAGGAATCCACTCCTTCCAAGCAATTCCATTCTCCTATTGAATAGCTCTAATTCTTGGGAATTCTTTTTATCATATTAAGACAAAAGTTGCCTCTTAGGAAACTTCCAGCCATTGCCCCTGGCTCTGCTCTCTGAGTATAAGTTGAACCAGGTCTCTTTGCAATAAAATCCTTTTTAAATATTTCAAGACAGATTTTATCTCCCCTTCCACCCCAAAAAGTATCCACAGCTTTCTTCTGTGCAAGCTAAATATACATATTCCCTTCAGTCTTCATAAAACTTGAATTTGAAGTGTGCCATGATCTTTACTGCCTTTCCCTTATGTCATATTAAGTGGATATAGACCTACTGATTAACATGGTTACCAGGAGTAATTAACATTTGGTAAATATTTATTAAGCATTTATTATGTGGCAGGCACTGTGCTAAGCTCAGGGGAAGAAAGAAAGGAATGAGGGAAGTAAGGAAAGAAGGATAGAAAGAAGGAAGGAAGAATACTTGACTTCAAAGAGTTCATAATACATGGACAAAAGAACACAAAAAGAAGACAGGGAAAAAAAAGTGGGAAAGTAGAAGATAGCCAATAAAAAAGTCAGTCATAAGAGACCCAAAGTACAGCAGCCAAGTGAGAGATAAGGAAATATTTGAGCTGAACTCTGTACTTAAAAGGAGCTTTGGAGTTCATAGGACTAATCAGAGAAGAAGAGAATAGTGACAAAATGTAGTCTCAAGGTTGATGAGACTTTATAAGAGTAGACAGAACAATGGGCAACAAGTTTCTTGTATCCTGATCTAGTCTCTTGTCCCTCTAGTAATTTCTCACAGCTCCACTGGGGTCTCTATGTAGGAGAGGGTGAGGATCAGGTCATATCAGAAAAAAGTAGAGCAAAGGAATGACTCATGCTTCAGGCAACAACTGAACATACATATTGTGTGGTCAATGTAATTCTGGAGGGCTGGATGGTGGTTGAAGATAGAAACCAGCAGGCTATCTAAGCAACTTTTGCATCATGAAAAATTAGGAGGTGGGCATAAAACACTCAGCAAAAATGACAGGACTTGAATTTACCTGGAAAAACAATGGGACAGAAAGATGTACTTCAAAATGATATATCCCTATTATGTAGTGCATCTGTGGAATAACTGGGGGGAAAAAATCAGAATGGATTGGAAGTCAGAGAACCTGGTTTTGAATCCTTAACTTTTATATGTGTACATAATTGTATATGTATATGTATAAGGGTCCCATGCCAATCAATCTTCTATCTCTGTGTCTGTTGTTAATTTTCTAAACTTCAATTACATCCCCCGCCATAGGTACCTCAACTTCCCCTCCATTTTTTTTGAAGTCTTACACATCATTAAAATGTAAATTCCTTTGGGGCAGGAAATATTTTTCTTTTTGCTTGAATTTATATCCCCAGAATTTCTCACAAAGCAAATACATAATAAATATTTGTTGTATTGCCTTTCTTTACTTTATCCACATGATCTATGACAAATGCTCCTTTTACCTCTTTAATACAACAATCTTTCCTTCTCTGAAGTCCTCACTGAAAATTTTTTACCCAGTCCAAATGATATTGCATTTAGTATACTGGCATTCTATTTATTTTCTTAGTTTCCTCAAGAACTTATCTTTCTTTCCAATGCAATTCTTTGTGCTAGAGGACTTTAATAACTCCTAAGATGCTCCCTCAAATGCTTTAGTTGCTCAGTTCCTCAGTTTCTTCACATTCCATTATTTAATCCTTCACTCCACCTCAGCTACAGAATCACATATTATACCTCACCATTATCCAAAAGTTTTCCAATTTGATACTACTATTCCCATATCTGGCTATAACTTTTTTCTCATCATCTTATCTTTTTCTATTCCTTACATTCCTCAGAGATTGATCCATCCTTCAAAATACTTTAGACTTCTAATACCTTCAAACCTCTGTTCTTTTTCCAACAATTTATTACACTTGCTCTAATATCTCAAATTAGTCTCAGTCTCAAACTAGTAACTAGCTATTTTTCAATTCGATAATACCTTACTTCTTGCATTCTTTAGCCTTTTGTTCTAATATGTCATTTCTTACCAAACCTCAGCTCTATACTCCCATTATCCATCTCCTCTGCTCCTTCTTGTATTCTAGAGGAAGTCTTACAAAAATGTTGATTAGGTACATTAAAAATTTATGATATCTAACCTCAAATAGGCCTTCACTGAATTGAGGCAGTTCTCTTATTCCTCCCCAAATAATTCCCTGCCTCACTTCTCACAGCCACCATTCCATAACTTTTTTTCTCCCCAAACCTTACAAAATTCCCTTCTCTCTTCTCTCTGATGACAATCTTGACTTTTACTTAACTGAGAAAAATGAGGTCATTCAACAGGAGTTCCCTCTGCTCTCAGTTTTTTTAAAGAAAATATAAACCCCTAGAGAGGATCTTTTACTCAATACTCCTTTCTCTTGTCTCTGAAAACGGGTAGTTATTTTTCCTGCCCAGAATAACCCCTCTGTTCTCATTGATCTCATCACCTCTTGTCTTCTTCAGCAGATTGTCCTCCATTCCTCTTTTCTCTCAAAATTTCAACCACTCACTTTCTATAGGTGCTTTCTTCCCAGTCTTTAAAAACACCCAAGTGTCTCCATTCAAAAAAAAAAAAAACTTTCACTGAACCCTACTCTATCCTCAGGCTATCATCGTATATATGTCCTCCCTTTCTAAAATAAGATTTCTATACTTGTTACCACCACTTCTCCTCTCCTTTACATTTGGAAAGTACTCCCTCTAAAGTTATCAATGATCAATTATTTGTTCTAATTCATGATGTTTTAGGAGTCAAGATCCATCCATACCACATTTCTACTTTATTTAACAATTCAGATACTCTTAGTATCTCCTAGATACTCTTTTATTTTTATCCCATTAATCTCTTTCTGTTTTCCTCCTCTTCTCCAACTCATGTATGGCTTAGCAACTATGCTGTAAAACCCAGTGGAATTGCTTGTTGACTATGGGAGGGGGTGGGTGGGAAGAAGGGAGGGAAAAAACATGAATCATGTAACCATGGAAAAATGCTCTAAATTAATTCATTAAATATATAAACTTTAAAAAGAAAGAAATGGTAAAAATTCAAGCCCCCCCCCCAAATAAATAAATAAAAGAGCTCAAGATCTCTAAAGAACAGAAATTTCCCTTTACAACCTACCTCTTTCAACTTTTTTTTTTTCTGTTGGGAAAAGCAAGTTGAAAAGTTGGTGAATTTTCCTTAAATTCTCATTTAGAGCTGTATGTAATAATAAACTATATGAGAACTATGTGTGAACTACACAGGAATTACAATTCACATGTCAGTAAATGGTAAGTATTGCAGTTATTTATTTTACCTTATTAAATTCTATAGCCAAACACATTTTGGTCCTTTCAATATTGTAGCAACTACAAAAAGAATCTTTATTGCCACAGTTCACAGGGAACAAAAGTTTATGGCAATCCAATGGCACAAAACAATGGTAGTTAAAAATTAAAATTTTTCTGGGAATATGTTAAGGACTATAACTAGAAGCAGTGTCCAAATCATTTTTACATGGTATGAATGATTGCCCTATTTCTTGAGCAACCATTCTTGGGTAGAAGACAGAAGGTATCATAAGCAACAATGGGAAGAAGATAATTTGTGCTTGAATCAATTAGAAATTATTAGAAAACTAGAGAACTTTAAAGAAAGGTACTTTAAGGGAACATCTAGTGTATTTCCTTCATTATGAATACCAAGAAACTAAAACCTAAGACCAACCAACTAGTAAATGGCAGGACTGGTACTAGACCCCAAGCCTAATTACTCGCAATTCAAAGTTCTTTTTAGTACTCCACACTCTATTGCTACTACTATTAAAAACAAAAAATTCCTCAGATACTTCCCAGTTGTGTGACCCTGGGCAAATCACTTGACCCCCATTGCCTAGCCCTTACCACTCTTCTGCCTTGGAGCCAATACACAGTATTGGCTCCAAGATGGAAGGTAAGGGTTTAAAAAATAATAATAATAATAAATCACTATTAGTGCAAATTCAAATTTTCTGTGTTTACACATTGTTCTTATTTAGTTTCCATTTTTCCATTGCAAAGTGATGCTGGAAAGCAAAAGACTTATGACAGATTTTAGTAAGTACTATGCCTTTCTCACTATGGATCTTATATAGAGGAAGGTAAAAGTAGCAGATCTCAGAGAGACTAATTCTCTCCAATATTAACAGTGTTCAAATTCTCTGAACTAAGTCTGCAGAACCCCCATTTGATTCCCTGAAAAACTAATTCTATTTCAGATATTCAAAAATGTTTAAGTAAGGACAGGTTGTGGGGAGGGGCCCTGCTCCATTATGATAGACAAAACTCATGGAATAGAGTTCATTAAGTTAGAATCCTGGATCCACCTTGGATCTCTGCAGAAAGCAAATGTAGATAAGAGAAAACTAAGCATCTGCTGTATAGGAAAGTTGATGCAGTTCTGACCACTCAGCTGGTCACACTGACTTGGTCTAGAGATAACTCCACTAACTATACTCCATGCTCTTATGAGATTTAATGGTAATGACATATCATTGATGTCATCACTGTTCAACTAATTAGTTTAAAATATTTAAATACAGAAAATCTTACTTAAATTGTATTAAAAGTATTACATCAAAAAGTACTTCATTTATGGTTTTATGATATATAATAACCAAAATAATTTAGAAAGTGGTTTTGATACACCTAAAATAAAATTATCACCTCATAAAACATTTATAACATTTACTTTATGAGAAACTACATATATGTATGTGTATGTGTATACCTTTAATGTCCATATATATGCATTGTATATGAATGCTTTTCCCTTTGAAATAACATCATCAACACAACTGGATTGCTAAAACTATGTGACTGAATTTCCTTTATTTAAACTTTAATTGAAAGACAGAAATACTATTGATCTGAGGACTGCAGACAGAAATGAGGTATTTGAGGGAAGGGAACCAATAATTCTTCCCCCCTTGCCATTTTTGAACGCTCAAATATATAGAGTAAAATGTTATATGGTTTGCAAAGTGTTTTGAATATATTACTCCACTCCAGTTCTTAAAGAAGATGCAATTATTAACTTTGCAGAAGAGGCAAGATGAGGGTATGAAATGTTAAATTATTTGTCCCAAGTATCATAATTCAGGGTTTAGAGGAAGGATTTGAACCCAGGTCACACTAGCTCCAAAATGAGCACTCTGTCACTTCAACATACTGCCACACTGCAAAAGAGTTGATCCAGAATCGGAGACCCAGATTATTTAGTAAGTATGATAAGAATCAAAGTGCCTCTTTAGAGAAGAGTTGTAGTGTAATATGGGGATACTTCTGTTTCTCTCTGCCTTTCTCTACAGAACCAAAAATGCCACTATTAGAGATTCATTCTTTCAGGTTGAAACTCCTTTCATTCTTCTTTTAAAATAGTATTCATTACCTCAGAGAGGTAACACATTAAATACTAACTCTTAACATGCAACAAATCTTTCTTTGCGATATTTCTTCATGCTCACATTAAGAAAATTGTAAATCTTTATACTTGGTGCCAGCCAGAATCCTTTCTGGGACCTGCTAGCTCAATCCTTCCCTTTTCCCTTTTGAGGATCTTCTTTGAAGCAGTCCCAGAGGAATTCAAATAACCTGGCTCAGCTCCCCTAGAGGAAGATAGTGCATGAAAAAATAGTAAGGGAGGTCACGGAATTACTCCTATGAAGCCCAAGATTTAATGAGAGACTGGAAAAGAGAAAAGAGATACAGAGGGAAATGTAAGCTATATGATAGATACATAGATACATAATAAGATTTTCTTCTAAAAAGTAAACTGTAAAAAAAAGATCTGATTTGCATGAAAATTCTAATCACACTGTGTACTGTGGGAAAAGGGAAGCAGTTGGGATTGACTCATCCAAATTGCCTACTACTACAAGTTGCCTACTACAAAGAAAAGAATGGTGTCCATAGAATCTTGAGAGAATTCCTAGAATGGAGATGCAAAAGTTGGGGAATTCTTGTGAATAAAAACAACATTTTTAAAAGGATGAGGGTACTCTTGGTGGAGGCTCCAGGATAATATCTTTATGTGAGTCAGTTGTTAGAAAGTAATTCCCCTGCAGAAAGTAATGGGTACCTTCAATTGTTGAGGGTCAGAACTGTAAAAGTCAGCAATTGAGCTAAGATAAAGGAAATGATAGTACTAAGAATAAAAGCAGAGGCTTAGAGAAGCAAAGTCTACTTCCTTAGAGCTGGAGATAGCTCCAGAAAGTTAAAATTGACAGGAAAAATGGTCAGTAATACCTGGAGATTTGGGGGTGGGGGAAGAAGCAATTCAATCTAAAGGAGTCCTAATTGTGATCCACCAAAATAAAAAAAGCCAATCCTAATCTCTCCCTTAATGAAAGCCCCATATAAGATAGTAATGAAACAAATAGTGAAAATGTCTCTGCAGAAGGGTTGTCCACCAGATGGAGAGGCCTTCTGATTCCATGAATTTATATATGAATCCTCCGTTCTTTAAATTAAAAATAAAGCTAGTCTATGGTTTTAACCGTCTGCACCTAAGTGCTTAGTGGAAGAGCCTAGAACTACCCTTTGAGTGGCGTCACATCCTGACATTTCTGAATTGTATATGGTCAGGAACAATAAGCTAGACACATGAAAACTCTGCAAAGTGTGCCTAGACCTTTCATGTCAGACAGAAACTTCAGACACAAGGATTATAAACTCACGTATGTTTCCACATAAGATATTCCTTACCCTCTCAACATATTCTTCTTTTGACTCTAGCTGCTTATTAGAGGAAACCAGGTGAAGAGAATACTGAGACTGAAGTCAGGAATACCTGAGTACGAATATTATCTAAAATATTTACTAACTACATGATCCTGGGTAAGTCACCTTAACTCAGAGTCCCTCAATTTCTTCCTTTTTGCCTTTTTAACAAAAGCCTCTCTTTTTTGTTTCTTAAAGCAATCATGTAGGAGATACTGATAACCTTAGCAAAGGTATGGAATATATATATAATCCTATTTTCTGTAGGTCATTGGACCAATTATTTCACTTCTCTTTGATGAATTTTTTTCCTTAGAGGTAGGCAGAATTCA
Source organism: Monodelphis domestica (assembly GCF_027887165.1). NCBI lineage: Eukaryota > Metazoa > Chordata > Mammalia > Didelphimorphia > Didelphidae > Monodelphis > Monodelphis domestica. The sequence continues at coordinate 170,705,445 of NC_077230.1, forward strand.
CTTCAGGTCAATAAATATTTAAGCACCTACTATGCACAGAATTTTCATTTGTTTCTCATGGTTTTCTTGAAGGCCATCCCATCAGAGTGAAATTTTGACTGAGACTATATATATCTAGCATCTTAGTACCATCTACAGTAACTGTTAACTTTTCCAAAGAGAGTTGATGCCTAAATGATAATTTGGGGGTAGAGGAAGTCACTAAAATGCATTTAATGATCTAAACAGGGTTTATAGTACAATTCTGTCACTTACTTCTCTGTTACCTTGGAAAAGTCTTTTTATCTTGCACATTTTCATAAGTTATAGTGCTCTTTCTATAACATTATTTCCTAGCAGTTTTGAATTATCCACAATTTTGAACTGTTTAATCATAATTTGAATGAAATAAAGATTAAGAAAATGAAATTTTGATGTCTTACATTAGTTTAAGGGATATGACTATCTCGTGACTTTTGATTTTCCATTTGACTTTCCATTTGAAATCATTCATTATCATTTCTTTCAGAGGAATATTGGACTACAAAATATATTCAGAATATTTATCATAAAATATCCAACATAAACATATCATTATATTTTGTCTCCTTTAATATATATATAATGAAAATAGTTTTAAATCCCTATTGATGAACTGATTACTTTGAATAACACTCAATGATAAGATAGTAATATAGATTTCGTCAAGAAGTCAAGGAAAGTGACCAAGCATGTATTGTGTCTAGCTTTATACTAAGCACTAGGGATGCAAAGAAAGTCCAAAAATAGTTTTCATTTCCCTTTTAACCCTTCCTTTCTGTCTTAGAATAAGTACTAAGTATTGGTTCCAAGGCAGATGAGTGGTAAAGGCAAGAGAATTGGGGTCAAGTGACTTGCCCAGGGCCACACAGCTAGGAAAAATCCCAAACCTCCCATCTCCAGGCCTGAGTCTCTTTCTATTGTACCATCTAGCTGCCCTAATAGCCCCTGCTTTTAAAGAACTCATATTCTAATGGAGTAGACAACATGTTAAAAAATAAAATAAAATAAATTATATATGGGGCAAATTGGAAACAATCTTAGAGAAATCCAATGGCATTAAGGGGAATCTAGAAAGGCTTCTTGTAAACATTAGTTGAAGGTCGATAGATAGAGAAGAGGGAGAGGCTTCAAAAATAGGGATTTAGATGATATAATATACTGTACAAAGAACAGCAAAAAGTCCTAAGTCACTGGATCACAAAGTATGGAAAGGAACAAAATCTAAAAATAATAAAATAAAATAAATAATAAATAAAATAAAATAAATAAAACTTGAAAGGTAGAAAGGGACCTGGTTATAATGTAAAAGACAAGATTGTATATTTGACTCAAGAGGTAATAGGGAGGCCCTGAAGTTCACTGAATGGAAAGAAATGAAGATGTGATATGGTAAGAATTGAAATTTATGGTTTTTTGCCAGCTGAGTAGAAAATAGACTAGAGTGGAAAGAAACAAGGCAGGGAGACCAACCAGAAGACTGTTTTAATAATTAAGGCATGAGGTAATGAGGGACTATACCAACTGATAGAAGTGTCAGAGGAGTAAAGGGGGCATGTATGAGAGATGTCATGAAAGTAGAATTGATAGGATATAGCAGCTGATTGTAATGAAAGACTGAGGAATCAAAGGTAACAAACACTATGTTTTGAGTCTGAATGACTGGGAAGATAGTGATGTCTTCAATAATTCTAGAAAAGTTAAAAAGAAAAGAAGGTTTGGAGAAAAGATGACTTAAGTTATGTAAACAACATTAAATTGCAATTTTTGCTTTTCCCTATGTCTCTAATACATTAGATGTTGAACTAAAGACCACCTATGAAACTTTTTTTCATAGAAATTATATACTTTTAAAATACAAAGGGTGCTCTGGTTAAGAGTAAGTGCCCATGATGAATTGGCAGGATGGATAGGAACTCAAGCACAAATTTGACTTCACTATCTTGCCTTAGATTCTATAGATAGTAATATTATTGGTAGCTTCAATTTCAGTCACAGGGAATGTCTCCATTACACAATATATTTTTCAGAGTTAGACAAGATATTTTTTTCTCTGCAGAGCATATATCATAAACTACTTGCTACACTAATTTTATGAGATAGTTATTGTAAAGAATTATTTCTAGAGAAATGTTGGAAGGGGAGATGAAAAACCTCATTCTGGAAACTGTGCATGGTCAGCAGTTGTCCAGTTTAAGGTTTGGAGGAAGGATCATGTTTTTAGATCATTTAACCAGATCAGCCTTGTTAAGCTTGGTTCTGGCATTAGCCTGACTCTGACCCTACTGTCACTCTCCAATCCTATCCTGCTTCCATGCCGAGTTTTTTCTGCTGCCCCTGTTTTCTCCCCACATAGTTTCTCTCCAAACCCACATCCATGTTCCACTCATCAACCACCGCTTTAGAAAGCTTCAGGCTGGATGGTCAGGCATGAAGTGCTGGCAGGTGGTTTAGCTGTTAGCCAGCCTTGTGTATCACAAGAGATCTGATGCTATCAAATTTCTTTTCCCCCAAAGACTAAAGAGAGCGAGCCTTTGTAAGCATGCAGGAGGGGGATGAAAACAGTTTGTCTCCTGAGCAGCCAGCCTTTGTCATTTTACAAATGAAATCACTTCGGAAATTTAGAGAATTAATATCATAATGAAGACGGGAGTGCCCATTAGGGTGGTCTAATGTTGCTCTGGAGATATATGATGGATGTCCAGTTGCTGCAAGCCCTTATTTGCAGAGAGTCACCTCTGTAGTTGCCATTATTAGGAAGATGTCTGAAGCAGATCAGACACAACCATTGCAAGATGAGATAGTGTTTGACTGGTTTCCAGGGAACCGAAGGATACAGGCTTAGTTGTACCTGTCACTATGGCTCCCAGATTTTTTTCCTCTTAATGTCTTTTTTAGCTGTAGGAAGTTTCTCTTTAAAGATTCACTGTTCCTCTAATGGCATAAAGTGAGTAATGGGGAGCATACAAAAATGATATAGAGATTAAAAACAAATGGATTCAGTCTATTCTAAGACAATGTGGGTCAGCACTGAAAGAGGATTTTATGTAATTTTCATTCACTCTGAAAAATAAACACAGCCAAATCTTTAGAAATAAATGTGAGACTGGTATCCTGGTACAGATGCACTGGAAAACCCTATAGTTTCAAACATCCCTGACTTCTCCTGGTAAACTATGGGCACACCCAGAACAATGAACAGAATATTTGATGCCCATTCCTGGAACTATAGCTTCCAGGAATTGCTTTAAAATGTAATTGAATCATCATTTCTAGCACTTAAATATCCTTCCCAGCAGCACTGTTTTCAAGATTGGGGGCTAGTTAAGAGAAAAGGGGGGGGGAGGCTGAAATTCAGTACCAACTTGAATTGTAGGGTCAGAAAGTTTCAATGGGAGCTCAAAAGTTTGGAAAGATATAATTAGGTAAGCCATGGCTAGAAGGTGACTAAAAAGCTTAGTTAGATCTACCCCTTCCATTTGACCTCTTCTCCAAAGACTTTCCCCCCTAATACTCAGTATTTCTATTGGTTATTTATATTGTCTCCATTACAACATATATCATATGCTTTCTGGGAGTAAACATAATTCATCATAATTCAACCAAGAATATAATCATGACTACAATAGGATGAACCTCATGAGCAAGTCTTATACAATTTCTGATTGGAAAAGTTATGGATTTATTCATGTGTATATAGCCATAGATTGGAAGCATAAATTATAAAAGTGAAAAAAAAAACTCTTTGGAATTAATTATTCCCAATGTTGCTGTTGTTTTACCCACTCTAGAAAAAATAAAAAGAGTAGAGATAAATGAACTTACTACTCTAATATTTTGGAAAGCAAACTTTTGAGATAAAGAAAACTTAGTAGGCTGGAGATCATAGTTACTTTTTCTCTGACCTACTTTAGAATTCAAAAATCATAAAAACTTCTAGATCCTAATGGCCTAATTGTGCCCTTTCAGTCTATAATGGTAAACAAGAAACTTTAATAGAGGCAAATAAGCTGAGCAATTTATTGCTGAACTACTTTCCAAGTTGATTGGACCGTATTCTAGTAGGAGAAAACCCCAATGAGAAATTCATTCCACAAAATGAGGCTAAATTCCTCACAACTTCTATCCAGCCGTACCCTTGTTGCTTTTCCTATAGATTTTTATTTTCATCCATTAGCATTTTATGAAATATATATATATACGTATATATATATATATATATAATGCTGTATTCTTCTCTGTGTTATGATGTAAGCCTTCTCTTCCTATGAGGATAATAAGGTTTTTTTAGGTAGGGTCCCCTTTTTTTCAATTCCCACAGTGCCTTGCACACTGCTAGACATAGGATAGTCCCAACATAAAGGATTCAATCAATAGTTTAAGGAATTCACTCTGTAAGTGGTAAAATGCTACATAAATGATAGCTTTACATTACTAATGTTATCATTCTTGAATGAAATTGAAGCAACTAGATGATCACTTGAATTATTGGCAATCAAATGTGGGAACGGCAAGCTCAGCAACGTGGAGTAAGGCTGTAAGTGATCACTTCTATTTTTGAGGTCCTTGCATTTCTAATAAACTGTTGCTTACAGCCTTCCAATAAGAAAGATGTCCCTTCTGCTTAACACCAAGAGAGTCATTCTAATGAAAGTGATGCACCCAACTCCCGTTCAGACCCTGCAAATGCGCTATCGGACAGAGAAAAAGCTAATGAAAACAATCACATTAAACACAGCTCTTCAGTGCTCAGTGCTCAATAAGTGAGCAGCAGGCTCTCTCTGTCTAGCTTACAGAAAACAGGAGGTAGCAGTTTGCAAGGAGCAGCGTTTTAATGTGATTGGACTATAACAGACAATCTATTTACAGCATGCTCTGGGGAGCTTATAAACAAATGTTGAGTAATTTCAGCCAGCAGTAATTACCCTTGCAGCTGACAAGGATAGCATGAGACTTTCTCCTTCACCTTCAGCCCAGTCCAGAAGGCAGTGTACACAATGCCACTTCTAATTATTTCTGCATTTCTATGGCTAAAGACCAAAGTGTGTTATTAGAGAACATTTTAGAAGCTTTTTAAAAGCTTGTTTATTAGGACAATTAAAAGGCATCGCTATGACAGCAAATAAAAGGTTCCACTCTCAGGAATGCCGTTTTGAATGAGGTTCTGCCCACTTACCTTTAAGGCGATGTGGACTTGTTTTCCCTCTTCTATTGTTAAGATCTAATATTAAAGCTTAATGGGGGAGAAAAAGCATTAGCAACACAGGTTTAATTTTGAGGACTATCTTTTACTTTACAATTCCTGAGTATTTACAGAGTTGAAATTATCCCTCAAAACCTTTAGAATTTAGAAATGTGTTCACTTTGACTATTGATGGGATCCCAGTTAAAATACACTCCTGCCCCAATTCCTTTTCTTTGTAAATGCTCACCAGGCACTGGCTCATTTTGGCTGGTTGTATGATTTTATCACCAGATAGGTTTTATATTGATATATATTATATAAATATATGATATATTTATATATATATATATTAATATGATATATTTATATTGCAAAACAGAACTGATGATTTATTTTAAAAAACAGCAACAACAACAAATGTTAACCTTGAAAAGCAAATCTTCAGTTGACAAACTGTCCAAGGAATAATGTAGTAATAAAAACAATTATGCAATATGCAAAACAATCACTCTGAGCATTTGTAATTAACAGTCAAATTACTTCCCAGAAGAGCCCAACACAAGAACTTTTGTTTAACATTTCTCTATGTGCCAAACTACCCAAAAGTAATTGGGCAAGTCAGTGAACTGTGGGGTGCACTGGTTCACAAACACTGTGGCCAGTTTGGCGTTCATTGAGCTTCCATCCGCCTCAGTAAATTCCGTTCAGATCCCTGCTACAAGAATTGACAGCAGATATCTAATCCCCCAAAGTGTATTATTTACATTTTTTGATACGTTACATTGCATTACATCCTGTCATGCTGTATTTCATCACCAACAGATAGAAATTTCATAACATCATCTGACATGATGACAGGACACATGTGCGTGCACACACTCACTCACACACTCACCCACACAAACTTTTGGATCTGAGAGGAGGTCTGTGAGGACAGGTCTGCTGGCTGGCCTGAATAGTTATCAGAAAACATCTACCCCTACTTTGGGGCTACCATTTTCCATCTTAGCAACCCTCCTCATGGAGGCAGGTTCTTTTCATTATAGTTCCATCATTTTGCAACAGTGCCTGAACATAGTCAAAATATGTTAGGATAGCAGTTTGCAAATAATTTTTTAAAGAGTCATTATGAGGTACAGTGGACCAAGGAAGCACATGTTCAATAACACGAAATGACAACAGCTGCTGCAAATTGGCCTGCTTGAGAGAAACCTGCAGGAATTGATAGCAAACTTTAACAATGCACTCTAGTTGTTGATTGTTCTGACTGTTGCTGGGCCCTCATTTTTGAGATGTGGTTGGTGGAGAAACATTAATTTGTCCTTGTTCTTGAGACTGGCAGGTGTCACTTTGCCCAGTGTGGGATATGAGTGACAGTTATTTTACAGCTGATGAAATGAGAATGCAGAAATTCAAGAGTGCCTCTGGGATTTCACTGGTCATTTGTGGCCAGCACAAGGGCAGGGCATGCTGCTGGGCTAATGCAGGGCTGCTTGTTGTTGCTGCTGTTGAAGGCTGCAGACTCATACTATTTTAAATAATATTTGTATTACCAAGGATTTGTTCCCACTTTGATGAGAACATGCGGCATGCTTCAATCTGGATTGTTCGTTGTCTGTTAAACTGCTCTAATTGCTTTCCTGTGCTTTATTCAGAAATCGAGTAAAGGCCGATTTCAGTGGAAAATTACTTACAGATTTTGCATTTCTGAACATACAGTTCTACATATATCACTAATAGAATTGATCAAAAAGTAATAAACTGGAAATGAATTTTCACTCTTTAGATAGATGTACAGAGGAAAATGGATCAGAGCAGCCAAATTATTTAAGAATACAAAAAAAAGAAAGAAAGAAAAGAAAAGAAAAAGGAAAGAAAAAAGACTTTTCCAAGAACATGTTTTAATTGAGGATTATAGAGGATACTAAAAAATAGAGTGGAAGACAAGAAAATAAATAATATTGTTCTTTCCTCTTTTCTGCTTGGGCAATAATTGAGAGCTTATGTTTTCTCTGGACAAAGCCTGGCTTTTTTTTTTTTGGCTATATAAAATTAAATATCCATATGAGAATAATGCCAAGAATAATATCCATAAAGACCTAAAAATAATTAATATCAACTTATTCCTATTTTACCTAAATTAGTAACTTTTTAAACATTATACCTTGGTGACATGAGAGAAAAGTTTTTAAAATCCAATTATTGAACACTTATATTTTAGGAATTCTAAAGGTGAAAGAAAAAAATGTTTATTGCCAGCTTGAAGACAAACCATTTTGTGAAAAAAGTATTTTCAAATGGAGTTCCATATGATATATAGAAATGCATAAGAAAATATTATTCATGATGGAAATTATTGATATTCAAATGATGACAAAAAATTAGCAGACTGATAGCTTTTAATAATTAAAGAAATTTATTCCTACTGATTCAAACCTGCAAAGGAAGGGCTGACTTTTTATTGTTTCAGATAATGAGACTCCTTTGATATAGTCAGATTTTAATTTCAGTTTTTCCCTTTCATTCGATCCTAGGATTTAGCTTGTAGATCCCATAGTAATTCATTGAAGCCAAACTCAGGGAGAGAAGAGAAATTAAAAATAGAAAGTTCTCCAGTGTAATGGCTCAAAAGTACAATTATGTACAATGACACACAAGCAACATGAATGCAAGGCTTTAGTTACATAGCTAGTTATCTGACTTCATTTTCCATTAATTTCCTCCAGACCAGTCCTGAAATATTACCTTGCAAAAATAAAATGAAAGCCATATGTCGATTAAGGAAAACATGTAATGTCACAGCACACATTTCAACATTCACTGAAATAGTTAACAGCAAAACCATCTCCAAAGAGAAAGGAAAGATGCTGATACAGATTGATACTAGAATATGTTGTTTAATGTCATTTGCCAAATGTTGTTTCATTTTAGATATAATTACTTATGTTAAATAAATTGAAGCACGTGTGCAAACAGCATGATATGAAATTAGTAATTTAGGGTAATTCTAGTATCAGAAACAAGAAGATTTATTTTCTGAATGGGATCAAACCTCTCACTAAAAACCAACAACATACAGAGGGGAAAAATACACAATCTCAGAATTACTTTTTTCCCCCCTACTTACAAATGCAAAGATAAATTGTTCTCTTTTGGAAATCAAATATTTTTCTAACTACTGTGTTTCCTTAATTAAATTTTATTCTTTATAGTGATCAAATATAATTAGCAGTAACTAGTATTTAATGAAAATAAACTGCTACTCCAAAACCTTGAGTACAGATTTGTTTTAATCCCATCGCTAGTGTAGAAACCACTGGATTACAACAAAAACATGCCTTCCCTTCCTTATTTCTACACACACACACACACACACACACACACACACACTCACACACACACTGTATGTGTGTGTGTGAGTGTGTGTGTGTGTACACTAAGGAAAATCCTAGAGCTCCAAGGATTTTAGATCCTATTCAAATCATCCTCTAGGGCTTAAGATATTACTTCCCATGAAACTTAACACTTAGCAGTTCAAATGTATGCTAGATTTGTCCTTTAAGACTCTCATTTGATAGCATCCTATACTAAAACATTACCCTATCTTTGATTATTAGTGAGTGCCTGAGATGAGAAGGAAGTGTGCCCACATTGCACTCATTGACAGCTAGGTGCTATAGCAACTCTCCTGTAATTAATTGTGAGTGAAAGGGGGTTTGGTTTTTGCAGCCTCGTAAAACTTTTCCCACATGGCTGAACCCACGGTCAGGAGACGTTAGGCAACATTAACTGCCTGTACATTTCTGCAAGGCTCTGGAGGAAGCGGCTAGGCACTGGGGCTCCAATTCTGAGAACCCTGGGACATAAGACATCAGCGTCTACCTTTCATCTTAGCTGAGATTTGGAGAGGGTTCATACCACAGAGGCTCCTTAATTCTCACTAATTCATTTGCTTTCCTGATTCACTTGGCTTGGGATAACCTGCGAATGATAATGAACCTGTGAGGGGAGCGCTTAGTCCCTTGCCTTTGAATGTGCTCGGCATGGATTGAGGGCTTTCTGTGAATCTTGCAAGAGGAAAAGAATCTTATTAGCGCTGATTGCTAGTCATGAGGTGGCCTCTAAAAATTGTTCTTGTATTTTAACTCTCAGTTGCTTTCAGCAAGCAGAGTAAAAAAAGGCAGATTAGTTATTTGTCCAAATGATGTGCATTTCTGGAACCCTGGGTGATTTTTTTCCCTTGTAATTTAAGTCAAATCAGAGCAGCCAGCTTGTTTCCTGTGTGTTTGTTAGTCTCCAGTAAACAGCTGACACCTCAGTGTTTCCCGCTATTTTGTGAAACTTGAAACCAGCTCAGTCCTTTTCTCTGCTCCCTTAGATAAACATTCCCTTTGTAGAAAAGGAGACTCTCTCTAAGGACACTGCAAAGGATTTTTTTCCTACTTAAAAAAAAATCACTTCCAGAGTTAATTTGCCCAACTGTTGTCATGTTCCAAGTATCATTACTGGGGTGGTAGAATTCGGTCAAATTGGCACTTTTGCTTTCACAATTAGCGTGTTGGGGACCTTTAACTCCCACATAAGTAAGAATTTGTGCCCGAGATGAAAAAGTCAATAAATGAACTGGTCAGAGTGGTGTGTTTTAGTGAAGCAATAAAAAGGGCAATTTGTGTCTGCTAGTCTCTGGCCAAAGGGAGTTCAGTCTTCAGATCTTTGGGAGGTGCTGAATAACTGACTGCCAAGATTCTCTTCTCCAGCCACTACTATATTTTCACCTAGTAGAGTGGAAGCTCTCTGTGGACAAGAGCTGTTTTTAGTTCTGTCTTTGAATTCCTAGCACAGAGCCAGAGATAAGTTGATGGGTAAGAGCTGCTAATTGAATTAAACTGAATGTTAAATCATATACAATCTCTTTTGACCTCAGCTACTACAATTTCACATAGATGCTTGAGAGAAACAAACAGATGCTCATCAACAGTGGTCAACAAGAGAAGTACATTTGGTTTAGCATGCAGAAAGGGGCATTTGTGGGATATTTAGTTGGCATATTCTTTCTTATGTACTCTCTTTTTAAAAACTACTTTGAATTGAGGCAGAAATAACATGGTATAGTGGAAAAGGCACTATATCTAACATCAGGAAGACCTGGATTTAAAACCTATTAAGTTGTGTAGTGGATAGAATCCCAGGCCTGGAGTCAGAAAGGCTCATCTTCCTGAGTTCAAATCTGACCTCAGGCTCTAACTAGCTCTGTGTCCTTGGGCAAGTCACTTACCTTGGTTGTCTCAGTTTCCTCATCTGTAAAATGACCTAAAGAAGGAAATGGTAAACCAAGACCATCCCAAATGGGATGAGGAAGAGTTAAATATGACTGAAAATGTCCAAACAAGCAACAATAACAACTCTAACACTTTTTAGCTACATGGCCATGGGCAAGTTATTTCACTTTTGAACCCATTTCTTCTAAATAGTTACCATTGAAGAATGTTGTGAGTATTCAATTGTACTATATTTATATGAAGTACATTATAAATCTCAAAGCATCAAATGCATTTTAGCTTTCATTATAATTATGTGTATGCTTCAAAGAAACTTAGATATATAATATTTCTATCAAGGATCACAATTTCTAAGCACCATAGATAGACTCTGGTATTCACGTATAGAAACAACAATTCTTTTAAACACTTACCTTACATTTTAGAATTGATACTAAATACTGATTTTGAGACAGAAGAGTATGAAGTATATGCTTTAATCTAGCAATCCCACTTCTAGGTCTGTATCCTAAAACAATTAAAGATAGGGGATGAGAACCTACATGTATATTAAAAAAAAAAACAACCAACTCTTTTCATAGTGGCAAAGAAATGGAAACTGAAGGGGTGCCCATCAATTGGGGAATGGCTGAAAAAGTTATGGTATATGATTATAATGAAATACTAATATGCTATAATAAATGGCAAACAAGATGATCACAAAAAACTGTAAAGATTCATGTGAAGTGATGCAAAACCAGGAGAACGTTGTACAAAGTAACAGTAATAATGTAGGATGGTCAACCATGAATGACAACTATTATCAATGAGGTAAAGATCCAAGAGACTCATGACCAAAAAAAAAAAAAAAGGCTATCCACTACTGTGGAAGGATCGGGCAGTATGAATTCAATTGAAAAATATCATTCTTTACTGATTTTCATCCATGAATTTCTCTCTAGTGAAGGCAATATGTGTCTTCTCTCATAATGTGATGAACATAGAAATATGTTGTTATGTAATAATATATGTACAACCTATTTTAAAAACAGAAGAGCAGTAAAGGATAGGCAAATGGAGTGACTTGCCAAGGGTCACACAGCTAGGAAGTTAGGGACCAGATTTGGACCAGGATCTCCCATTTCCATGCTTGGCTCTCTATCCACTGAGACACTTAACTGTCCTGAAATAATGACTTTTCTCACCCTATGAAGCATGATAGAGTAAAAGCTCACAAAATTGAATCATATGACCTGGGTTGGAATCTCAATTTTGTCTTATACAAATCATTTATTCCTATATTTCTTCACTTCTAAAATAAAAAGTTTGAAATATCTGATCTTCCAGCTCTGTAACTATGTTCATTATAGTAATGGTGTTTACATTCTATTTCATTCCATAACTATGTTGCTACTGCCAAGGCTCACCTCTGAGCAGAACTGGGAAATGGTCAAGTACAATGATCATTTCTTCATCATCTATTAAATTCAATAAAACTATATAAAGCACCTACTCTGCAAAAGACACTATTTGAAGCATTAGACATAATAAATGGCAAAAAGTGCAATTACAGGTTCTCATGATCTAGCTCCTGGACAATTGCAATAGCCCTAGAGCCAGATGCAGTGAAGGTGCCAATCTGTATTGATAAGGAAAGTTCATCACAGGGAACTCTAAATTCCAATGAAATGACAGATCTAATCCCTACCACTTATCTCTCTTTCTCTGTCTCTGTCTATCTATCTGTCTATCTATGTCTGTCTGTGGCTTTCTCTCTTTCCCTCTTTTTCCCTAGCACATAGTAAGTTCTGAATAAATGTTCATTGCCCACCTGCCTACCTTATATTTAAAGATAAAAAACTCTTTAATTTTACAACTGCAAAACCTAAGGCCCAGAAAGATTAAGTTAACCTCACAGTGGTAAAAAGTGGCAAAACCAGGATATGAACCCCTTATTGCTAATTATAAAACAAACACCCTAGCACAGTGTTGAATTGATAATTGATCCTTAACATAAGTACAGAAAATAAAAGGTCACATGAGTGAGCTGCCTGGCAATGATTTAACTAAGAGGGACTCTATTTCTCACTGTAAGGTCTGACAGAGCCCTTTTCAGGGTTAGTCATCCAACTTTAGTGTAATCCAACTCTCACACATTTCTCCAAGAAGATATAGCATGTAGTAGCCACAGTCCTGGCAGATGGAATAAATCCATTTTAGGGTAGCTGGCAGGTTTCAAACCTCTTTGTGATACAGAGGGAATCCCTGCCCCAAACAGGTGAGGACTTCTGGTGGAAGGATCAGATGTGAACAATTTGTTCCAGTCACCATGAAAGTAGCTAAAGAAGGTTCTGTGGAGCTCTTAGAACTTGCATGGTAGTCAAGGTCATCCACTGCCTCTAAGACCACCACCAGTTGTCCTGCCTTTTGGCTTGCCACTTGACTTGATGACCCCAGAAGAGGATATGAGGTTGGCAACTTTGTGCAACTTTTCCTCATAAAAAATTTGAGCCCAAGTCCTCCCTTCTCTAGGTTTTGCTTTCTATCCTCTGAATCTCTTAGCTGCCCTTGTAACTATAAGATTTTGGAATTGATAGCCTAGGATTACAATACATGGACAGATATAAGAAAGTTGAGAGGTAGGGAAGAATTAGGATAGGAAATAGCACAGTTTGGGACATTGTCATTTTGAGGTGCCTGTGAGATATCTGGAACAAGGAGCAGATGGAAAGGAAGCAAGAAAAAGATTTGATTGTCTATGGTGTGCAAGACAAAATATTAAGTACCAGGGATAGGAAGAGTCATGAAATATGATTCCTTCCCACTATGGCTTCATAATATGATTGAGCAGATAGTATTTCTGCATGAAAAGTTAGGTAACAATATAAGTTACCACATGCTGGGAATCAGATGAGTTAGATATGTTATAAATATGCAGGTGTTCAAAAGAGGGAGAGACTCACTGAGGGCTAGGCATGTCCATGGAAAGTCTCCCAAAGAAGGTGAGCCTTCAACAGCTATCAGCACTTGAAAAATCTCAAAGGACTATTAAACTGACTGACTGTGGGCTAGAGGTTGGTTAGTGGTTTAGGAAGAAGTGGGAGGAATTGATTGAATAACAGGCTATCCTGAACAACAAAATATTTTGAAAAAAGTAGATTCAATAGGTGTGAGGAAATGGTCAAAATAGAGAGTGGGGAAAAAGATGTTGTGGCAAGAGTAAGTATGAGTCTGAAGTCTGACAGTAGAGCAATCCAGAAGGATAATTTCAAGATCTGAACATATATCTACAATTGCTAAAAATGGAGTAGAGGTGAAGACCACTGGAGTTGAAGAGCTAGAAAGGAAGTTTAAATTCAAGGTGTCATATTTATTATTAGGCATTAGAACTGACAACATTGCTAGAAAAGATAAAAACACAGTGGTGAAGTCATTGAGAAAATTAAAATTAATGCTAATAGTTGGAGTTAATAAATTAATAGATAACATTTAAATAGCCTATAAAGCATTTTATATGTACATTATCTTAATTGATCCTCACAGAAACTCTTTGAGCTGATTGTGATTATTAACTTGATTTTACAGATGAACAATCTGTGACTGAGAAAAGTGACATGTTTTGCTTAAAGCTGAACAGCTAAAGAGACTCTGGGTCAAGATTCAAATTCAAATTTTCATGAGTCTAAGTCTAATGTTTTTTACATTCCCCCAACTTATAGTTGGAAAGTTGGTAATCTAGTCCAATTTATAAGAAAATACAGAAATAAGGAAATGAAATACCTCTACCTTATAGCTGACAGATGATAACATAGATTCTATTAGAAGAACTCCAAGTTTGATGCTCCCTTAGAGTCTAATCTCACTCTACTCTTCTAGCCTACTTTCCTACCATTCTTTGTACTCTTCATTTCACTAAACTGAGATATTTGTCATTGTCTATGCATTTTCCATTTGTTCCCAAAGACATGCCTTTCCTTGATTCAATTCAATTCAACAAATATTTATTAACTGTCTACTATAAATAATGTATTATGCTAGGTATTCAAGATACAATTGGAAAAATATTAATTATCCATTAGTAGGCAGAGCCAGTATAATTAAAATGACAATCCTACCTAAACTAATCTACTTATTCAATGCCATCCCAATTAAATTAGCAAAGAAATTATCTCAATGCATTAGAAAAAAATAACAAAATTCACTTGGAAAAACAAAAATAGAGGGGAAATATTTATGAGTAAGTCAATATATCAACCAGTATTTATGAAATGTTCACTATGCATCACACTGTGCTGTGCTAGGAAGATAAATATAATAAAAATAAATAAATAAAGAGAGCCTTTGCTCCCAAGGAGCTTGCATTGTCTAAAGAGAGAAATGGTAGAAGACAACATATACAAATATAAGTAAAGACCAAGCATATACAAAATAAAATATAGTACCTTCAAGAGGGAGAAGGGGTTAATAAATGGAAGTTTGGTGAAAGGTTTTAATTAGGAGGTGATAATTAAATATATATACATTTTTTTTAAAGAAAACTAAGGATTATACAAGGTGGGATAAGAAAGGAGAGGTTTTTAGATACAGAAAATAACCTGTCCAAAGTCATAAAAGTGGAAGATGGAATGCAATGTACAATAGAAAACTTCTTAGTTAGCTGGTTTAATGAGAATGGAGAATATATGAAGCAGAGTATGATTGAAAAGACAGGTGTGAACTAGTTTGTGGAAGACCTTAAATGCCGAGATCAATTTATTTTGTCCTACAGAAAAAGGGATTCACAAATGATTTTTGCATGGACAGAGTGGTGACATGGTCACATATGTGTTTTATGAACATCATTTTGGCAGTTGTGCAAGGGAAAGGAAAAATACTGGAAGCAGGAAAGCCAATTACAAAGTTATTTCAATATTCCAGGCAAGAGATGATGAGAGCTTGAACTAGGATGAAGTATGTTTGAGTGGGAAAAGGAAGATGGATTTAAGAGATGTTGTAGAATTAGAATCAATAAGACTTGACAACTGACTGGATATAGGAGAACAGAATGAAAAGGAAGGAAGAGGGAATAATTAAGGATGATCCCAGGCTTTGGATCCCAGGCAGTTGTGTAAAATTTAAAGGGTAAACAGAAGAGTTTATATTTTATATTAGAGGCAAGAGGAAGGCACTGAAGTTCATTGAGAATGGGAATGACCTGGTCAGATCTGCAATTAAGGAAAATGATTTTACATGTACATGAATTGGAGTGCTAAGAGACTTCAGGCAGATAGAGAATTATACAAGAGAGAAGTAATGAGGGAGTGGAATTAAGATGGTATGTATGCAAGTATGAAAAGAAAGTCAGATTCAAAAGATATTGAAATATTAGAAAGCAATATTTAACAACTGTTTGGATATAAGGAGTTAAGAATCTAAGATAATGCTTAGTCTAAGATTATGAACTGAGAAGACTGCAAAGAGGGTGGTGCCTTTAACAAAAATGGGTAAATATGGAAGAGAGATTAGTTTAAAGGGATCCAATGAGTTTAGTTTGGTAAAGGTTGAGTATAAGATGTCTCTAGTAAAAAAAAAAATTAATGTCTCTAGGATACCCAGTTTTAAATAGACAACAGACAATTGCTAATGAAGAGATGAAACTCCCAAAAGAGATTAGAGTTGGACAGGTAGAGCTGCTATTCATCATCATCCAAATGATAGTTAAAAACATGAAAACTGAAGAAGTTACCAAAAGAAAGAGAAAGTGTTGAGGGAAAATAAAAAAGAAAGCTAAAACAAACTAGGAGCTATAGCTTAATGGAAAGAATAGATTTAGCACAATTAACACCTATATTTCATAAATATATATATATATCAGCTTAATATATACCTAAGGCAGGGTAAAGTGGATGAAAATGAATCTGGAAGATGTCCAAATAAAAACCCTTATAACATCATTGAGACATGGGCTTCATGGGCTCTTAGAACATGAATGTTCTCCTTTCCACAAAGGAATGAGAGGATTAGTAAATGTTCTTAAAGCACAAGACAAACAAGTTTAAAATGTGCAGAAATTTGTGGAAAAGAAACAAGACTGACAGTTTGTGGGGGAAGGGGCCAACTGGGAGTGGCAGATGGGTCTTGTGACTAGCACTGGCTTCCTGCCAGTTGGGGACAGGCTTCCCGGTATTTGGAGGGGAGAGGAGCTTGTTCAGCCCAGTCTGGAGTGGCATGCTCTTCTTGGTTTAGCCCAAAGACACAGGCTTCTGAAGGTTAGAATCGTTCTTGTTTGCTTTCTGTGTACTGCTAAGATTCTGAATTAGAACAAGGAGAGTAGACAGGAGTGGGACAAACTCTCCGCCAGCCTCTGGGGCCTGGCCTCCGGTCTGAAGCTGAGAAAAAAAACTCCAATTCCAACTAGTTATTAAACTTTATATTATTAAATCCACAGTCACATAAGTGGACTATCTTTTCTGATCATAGAGGGAGCTGAACTTCAGCTCAATCATTCCAGGACAAAGAGTCCTTATTGGACCCCTGTGGCTTCCTCTCAGCAGGGGGCATCTCCCTCCCTTGCCTCACCAAGCTATATACCCTCTCTTCCCTTAACCTCCTCCATACCCTCATACAAACCTCCCATTATTCCCTGTTTTCCAATCTTCCTATTTCCTTTCCCAATAAATATTAGAAATTCAACTAGCCTTTGAACAAACTTCATCCTATACAGCAAAAGAAAAAGCTGAGAAGAGACATGTGTTTATGGATATGTCAAATGCAATTGAAATGCCCAAGATCCATGAGTGAAACAAAAACAAACAAACAAAAAACACCTTCCAACTGAACTCCAACAATTATATTGACAGAAGCAGTGAAGAAATAATAGTCAAGTAGATTTCTTTTAAGAAAATGAGAGAGTTCTTGAGGACATTTTGGAATCAGTGCATTGAGGTCATCAACTACAAAAAGGTTATCCTGAAGGCATCCAGCCTAATTGATCAAAGTAAATTATGCAATGAAACAGTGGAAATGGTGCAACATTTCACTGCAGGTGGCAAAAAACGAGAAAGATACAATCATGTGGCTAGAAACATATACCAGGAATTCTCTATCCTGTATAAATTATCATGAAAAAACTCTGTTGTATTAAAAATTCAAACTCCAAAATAACCTTGAGAATTCAATAAATACACTGAACAAAAACTGGAGTATTATTACAGATAGAATTGTCACTCACTAATTCCTGAGTATAATATTGATACATAAAAATTACAGAATATTTTAATAGATATAATCCTACTGAATGAAATGGGAACAAAAACTTTCCAAATAGAGAGAACTAGCAGAAGAACCATGGAAGAACAGAAGAGGTATGTGATGTAATCTTATCATCTTTGTCTATTCTTGTAGTTGTCTTGGAGGTGCTTTCAATGAGTCTACAGAAGATAAATTTATACCACAATACTCTTATTGAATTATAAAAAGAATTCATGTTGTTCTCCTAAGCAGGAGTCCTTAGAATATGAAACATCAAGGAGTAAAAACAAGATAGAAACTTGTTCTCGGATCACTTCTATCTGAACCCTGTAAAATCAAGGTGGGAGAAGGGGGGAGGGGAATGAGACAATAACTAGCATTTATCCAACACTTAAGGTTTGAAAAATGTTTTGCAAATATTATTATTATATCCCAATGCTCCTAGGAGGTAAATGCTATATTATCACCATTTTACAGCTGAGAAAACCGAAGCAGATAAAAGTTAAAAACTTGCCAAGTGGAGCAGTTAGATAGCCCAATGGATTGAGAACCAGGCCTAGAGAAGGAAGGTCCTAGGTTCTAATCTGACCTCAGACACTTCCCAGCTATGTGACCTGGGGCAAGTCACTTAACCCTCATTACCTAGCCCTTACCACTCACTCTTCTGCCTTGGAACCAATGAGGAGTATTGATTCTAAGGCAGAAGGTAAGGGTTTTATTAAAAAAAAAAAAAAGACTTGCCAAGGTCATGTAGCTATTAAGTGACTGAGGTCAGATTTGAATTCAGGTCTTCTTAACTCTAGGCCTGGCACTCTATGTGTCTAGCTATATAATTATAATGAGAAGGAGAAGGAGAAGGAGAAGGAGAAGGAGAAGGAGAAGGAGAAGGAGAAGGAGAAGGAGAAGGAGAAGGAGAAGGAGAAGGAGAAGGAGAAGGAGAAGGAGAAGGAGAAGGAGAAGGAGAAGGAGAAGGAGAAGGAGAAGGAGAAGGAGAAGGAGAAGGAGAAGGAGAAGGAGAAGGAGAAGGAGAAGGAGAAGGAGAAGGAGAAGGAGAAGAAGAAGAAGAAGAAGAAGAAGAAGAAGAAGAAGAAGAAGAAGAAGAAGAAGAAGAAGAAGAAGAAGAAGAAGAAGAAGAAGAAGAAGAAGAAGAAGAAGAATAGGGATGATGATCATGATACCAAGATACACAGTGGATACAGAACGTATAGATTGTGCTGCAGTGTAAAGAAGATCTGAGTTGAAATTGAGCCTTTCACACATAGTGGGTATGTACATATAGGACAGTCATCTCTCTAAGCCAGTAAGTTACAAAGCAGATACCAATCTACATGGACAAAGAGGTTTTCCTTGCTAAGAGTTCCTTATAAAGATGAAATTACAAAGGTAATCCAAAACTGAAGCATCTAGTTAAATAGTAAATGATTAAAACCTGAGTTCAGACCTCAGACATGTACTAGCTATGAGACCACTAGGCAAGTCACTTAACCCCATTTGCCTCAGTTTCTGTGTCTGTAATCTGTAAAATGTCCTGAAGCAGGAAATAGCAAACTATTCTAATTTCTTTGTCAAGAAAATCCCAAGTGGGGTTATGAAGATTTAGACACAACTAATTAACAAAAAATCAAAAGAGTAGTAGTACCAGTAATAATTAACAACTCACTGAGTAGAAAGGAAAAGGAAAGAGAAGAATGGGACTATGGGAGTATATAGCAAAGAAAAAGGGTTTGTCTAAGAGTGGCATATTCAAGTAATAGTGATGCAATAGAGAAAGATTGAAAGGAAGGCTATAGGCAAATATGAAAGAAAGGTGGAAAGAGTTCCAGATAGGTAGAATATTTTTTTAATCCCTCACTCTCTATGAGATGGCTCTTCTTCTTGCCAAGGCTAATCCTTCAATATGTACTGTTGATCCCCCCTTCTCTTATGTTCTCTACCAAATTGTAATCTCAATCATCCTCTCAAGTTCTCTCTTATTCTTCAATCTCTCCTTGTGTATTGAGTTCTTCCTGGTGTCCTTCAAACATGTTGAACTCTTTGTCATCCTTGTGAAATCTTCAGGAGACCCTGCCATCTGTATAAACAATCATTCTTAGGTGGAATCTCAAAGTTGAAGATAAATGGAGTTGAATGGTGGTGTGACCAAACTCTCCAAAAAATACCTTCTTCAGGTTTATTTGGGTCTAGCTTGTAGATGGCTCTCACTGCAGCTTTGGTACACAAAGAAAAAAGAATACAAAAGTAGGAAGCCTGACTGTACCCAATATCAAACTCTACTATAAAGTGCTAATCATCAAAATAATCTGGTACTGGCTAAGAAATAGAGTGGTGGGTCAGTGGAATAGATCAAGTAATCAAGACATGGGGCAGTTAATGTCCACAGAAACTTAGTGTTCAATAAACCCAAAGATTCAAACTTTTGGGGAAAGGACTCACTATCTGCCTAAAAAAATTCTGGGAAACCTGGAAAGAAGTATGGCACAGATAAGGCATATACTAACATCTCACACCATGCACCAAGATAATTTCAAAATGGTTACTTGATCTGGAAATATAGGGTGACATCATAAACAAATTAGAGGAACATGGAGTAGTTGGTTTATGGATAAAGAAATAACTGGTGACCAAACAAAAGAGTGGACATTGCAAAATATTAAATATAGAAATTTTATTACCTTAAATTAAAAGGTGTTTGCACAAATAAAAACCAATACAATGTGGATTAGAAGAGAAACAACAAACTTTGTAAAAAAAATTTATAGCAAGTATCTCTAACAAAAGCCTCATTTTTCAAACATATGGAGTACTGACTCAAATTTATAATAATACAAAAACTTCGCAATTCAAGAAATAGTCATAAAATATGAACAGCCAGTTCTCAAAGGAAGAGATTAAAACTATCAATAGCCATATGAAAAAAAAATTCTCCAAATCACTATTGATTAGAGAAATGCAAATTTAAACAACTCTTTGATATTGCCTTATACCTACCATAATCCAAACAGAAAATGATAAATGTTGGAGAGGACATGGGAAAATTAGGACACTAATGCTGTTGATAGAACTGTGAACTGCTATAATAACTCTGGAGAGTAATATATAGAACTGGACTCACAGGGCCACAAAACTATACATACCTTTTCACCCAGCAGCACTGCAACTAGGTCTTCATCCCAGAGAGAGCAGAGGTAAGAGAAAAGGACCTACATATACTAAATATTTTTATCAGTTTTTTTGGTAATGGGAAAGATTTGGAAATTGAAGAGTTGTCCATCAGCTGGGGAATGACTTTGAACAAGCTGTGGTATATGGTAGTAATATATATATATATATATACATAGTAATATAATATGATTGTACTATGACACAATAAGGAAAGATAAACAGGATGAAGTCAGAAAAACCTGGAAAGACTTAAATGAACTGATCAAAGTGAAGTGAGCAGAAACAGGAGAAGAGTGTGTGTAGTAAGAGAAATATTATAAAACAATCAACTGTGAAGGTTTAAACCATTATGACAAAAGCAAGTCTCAAAGATTGCTACTATCTACAGCCAAAGAAGGAACTATTGGGAATCCAAGTGAAGATCAAAACATGCCATCTTCCACTATAGCCTTCATGAGATTTTTATTGTATGTGATATATGTATTCTATTGTGACATCAACATGGAAATATGTATTATATGAAAGTAGAGACATAACCAGTATTAGATGACCCACCACCTCAGGGAGGGGCAAAGGTTAGAAAGAGAGAAAATCTGAATTTTAAAATAAAAAATCGTTTGTCAAAAATTGTTTCTATGTGTTATTTAGAAAGAAAGAAAAGCATGAAAAAAGGAAAAAACCCAAGTTAAGCACAACTGAAACAACTAAAAATTTCTAATGTTGTTGCTAGTCATTAGGATAATTACTGCTTTATAAGTGTCTGAAGGGGAGACGCAGTATACAATGCTGTGTATCTGTGGAATATGTTCTGTATGCATGGCATAGTGATTTACTGGATAATTGAATTCTCTAATATTTCTTGGGGCATTCATATTGGCTTTCTGAATATCCTGGGAAGCAAGGCTACATGAACTAAATTACAATCCAGTTTGTATCTCTTTGACCCTCTATAAAATGTAGAGGAATAATTTGTATCAACTTTGTAAAATGCTTCAAAAACTCTAGTTATCAAGCACATTAACGTAGATGATGCTTAAAGAATATTTTTAAAATGTCTTTCACATGTTTTTGTCATTTTTAAAAATAATTCTACTTTTCATCTTAGCATTAATACTGTATATTATTTTCAAGGCAAAAGAATGATAAAAGCTAGGCAATGGAGGCTAAGTCACTTGCCCAGGATCATACAGCTAGAATGTGTCTGAGGGCAGATTTGTACCCAGGACTCCCCATCTCTAGGCTTGGCTCTCAATAATTCACAGAGCCACCTAGCTTCTCCCTAATTTGATTTTCATGACAACTTTATAAGGTAGGCAGGGCAAGTATTATCATTCCCATTTTACAGAAGAAATTGATGCACAGAAATATATAATTGTTTTGGTCAAGGTCAAATAGTAAAGAATTTCTCATTCTTCTGAAGTTCTATAGAAATTTGTTTGTGATTCTTGTTACAGTTAATTTTATTTTTTTTCTCGACTTCTCTGCTAAGAACCAAAAGGTCCCTAATATCAGGGAATGTGTCTTCTTTAGATCTGTTCCCTCCACTGGACCAGCCTTGTGTCTTCATACATTTTGTTAAATATCAACAGCATAGACAATATAAAAAGCCAGATCTACACACCCAAGTGGCAAATGAAAAGATGCATATTTAATTGACCAGCCAGCTTCTTCTTTGTGTAATTTTTCATTAATTACCTTGATAATTCTTGGCCTTTTATTCTTTCAAATGAACTTTGTTATTATTTTTTCTCATTCTATGAAATAATGTTCAGGTAGTTTGATTGATATAGCACTGACTAGGCAAATTAATTTAGCTATGGTTGTCATTTTCACTCTATTGACTTGACCTATCCATGAGGAATTAGTGTTTTTCTAATTATTATTTAAGTCTGATTTTATTTGTGTGAAAAGTGTTTTGAAAATATGTTCATATATTTGCTGGGTTTGTTTTGGTAGGTATACCCCCAAGTATTTTATTTTGTCTGAAGTCATTTTAAATGGAAACTCTTTTTTTTATATATTCTACTCTTGGATTTTGTTAGTGGCAAATAGCAGTGCCAATTATTTATGCAGGTTTGCTTTGTATTCTGTCACTTTGCTGAAGTTATTAATTATTTCTATTAGGTTTTTTGGTTGATTCTCTGGGATTCTCTAGGAATACCATCATATTGTCTGCAAAGAGTGACAACTTTGTTTCTTTATTGCCTATTCTAATCCCTTTCTTTTTCTGCTCTTATTGCTGTAGTATTTCTAATACAATATTAAATAATAGGGGTGATACTGGGCATCCTTGCTTTACATCTTATCTTAGATGGAAGGGTCTTTGTTTGTCCCCATTATAGATAATGCTTGCTGACAGTTTTAGATAGATACCATTTATTACTTAAAGGAATATACCCTTTATTCCAATGTTTTCTAATTTTCTTTTTTTTTTTATAAGAATGGGTGTTAAATTTTGTCTAATGCTTTTCTGCATTTATTGAAATAATTATGTGATTTCTTCCAGTTTCGTTTTTGATATGGTATATTATGTTTATGGTTTTCCTAATATTGAAACATCCCTGCATTGCTGGTATAAAACTCACGTGATCATGTTGCAATATTCTTGTGATACAATGTTTACCTGCCTTTTTTGCATCAGTGTTAATTAAGGAGATTCTCTCCATCTTATTTCCCCCTTTATTCTTTTCTCTCTTTCTTTTTAGCCTTTCCCTATTCACAGATATTTTGCTTTCAATGACCACTTCCCCCAATTCACCTTCCTTTTGACCATCTCCCTCTCTTACTTTTTCTCCCTACCTTCCTACTTCCTTATAGAGTAAGGTAGGTTTCTATAGCTGACTGAATGTGTGTTATTACCACTTGAGCTACTTCTGATGAGAGTAAGATTCAATCATAGTCACCCTGCCCATCTTCTTCTTCACTGTATTTGCCACTTATATGCCTCTTGAGAGGTAGTTTACCCCCTTCTGTCTCTCCTTTTCTCTTCTCCTCATGTGTTCCTTTTTTATATATAAATCCATCTTATACATTAGAGCATGAAAAAGGCATATACCTTCTTTCCATGTACACTCTTTTTCATTGCTCTAATATTAATAAAGTTCTTTACTTAGGTACTTTAGGTATATTGAACATTAAGTATTTTACCTTTCTTATGAATCATATCTTAATTATTTTGAATATCACCTTCCTAGATGTGAATATACTTAGTTCAACTTTATCAAAAACCCTAAAGTACTCACTTTACTTTTTTATGCTTCTCTTGACTGTCAAATTTGCTTATCAAATTTTCTTTTCAGTTCTGTTTTTTTGGAAAATTCTGAAATCCTTCTCTTTTATTAAAGGTCATTTTTCCCCTTAGAGGATAATGTTAAGTTTTGCTGAGTTTGTAATTTTATGTTGAAGTCCTGGATCCATTGCCTTTCAGAACATATTATTCCATGTCTTCTGGTCCTTTAATAAAGAAGCTGCTTGGTCCTGTGTAAACTTGGCTATGAATCCTCAATATTTGAGTTATTTCCTTCTTGAAACTTCTAGTACTTTTTCCTTGGCCTGGGAGTTCTGAAATTTGGCTACAATGGTCTTGGATATATTTTGTTGTCTTTTTCAGTAGGTTATGAGTAGATTCACTCTATTTTTCTCCTTTTATTCAAGAATATCATGCAGTTTTCCCTGATAATTTCTTGTAATATGGTGTCCAGGCTCTTTTTTTTACATGCTTCTGGGTCTATTTTCCAGTTCTGTAATTTTTTTCAGTGAGGTGTTTTAGATTTTTTTCTATTTTTAATTTGTTTTGTTGTTTCATGTCTTATGATTTCATTAACTATATTTGTTCAATTCTAATTTTTAGGAAAATATTTTCTTCCTTGAGTTTTTGTGTTTCTCTTTCCTTTTAGCTAATCATACTCTTTAATGATTTTTCTTAAAAATTTTTGCCCTATGTTTTCATTTGATTGATTTTATTCTTTAGGGAATTGTTTTCATCAGCAATTTTTTTTCTCAGCTGTTGAGTTTTTCTGTCAATTGTTTTAACTTCTTTTTAAGTTCTTCCAGGAATTCTTTTAAAGCCTGGAATCCTTTCAAACTTATCCGTTGAGTCTTCACATTTCCTTTTTGGTGCTGTTGTCCTCTTCTAAGTTAATATTTTGGTCTTCCCTGTCACTAAAGTAAATTTCTAAGGTAATTTTTTTGTCTTTTGTTTATTTTTCTAATTGTTATTTTTTCTCCCACATTACTTTATCTATCTATTGAGGTTCTTCTCTATTCCTGGGCTAGAGGACACACTGCTCCAAGCTTGCAAAGTATTCTGGAACAGGACTGGCTGTCCTTGTTCCTCATGTTGTGTCTGTCCAAGAGGTGGCTCTGGTGGCTTGCTCTGAGGAGGCTTGTAACTATTTTGTCCAGTAATATTCAGCACCCCGTGCTGCCAGTTTTCTTGTTCTGTGGGCTAGTTTGGACCCCCCTCTGTTGCTTCCCTGCCCCTGCTAAGTGTTCTTAGTTGGGCAAGCTCTTTGCCTTGGGCTCCACCCCAGGTCCTACTCTGCCATCTGAGAGTGAGCAAGTTACTTCGCTGTAGTTCCATTCCTCTTTCTATGTATGCTCCCTTGGAGCCCAGGAATCTGCTTTCATGTGGAAATCAATATATCACTGTGGTTCTAGCTGGGTTTTTCCTGGTAAAAATGCTAAAGTGATTTGTAACTTACTTCTCCACCTCATTATACAGATGAGGAAACTGAGGCAAACAGGGTTAGGTGACTTTCCTGGTACCACACATCTTTTAGGTATCAGAGGCCAGACAAGATTTGCACTCAAATCCTCCAGACTCCTAGCCTAATACTCTATCTACTTTTCCATCTGGTTTATAAATTCCTAGTTTTTAATTCTTGCTTTTACCAAGAACATTTATAGAGTGCATAGCTTTAGTTCATAGGATTATCAATCTAACACTGAAAGGAACATTAGCCACCATCTATTCCAACCCTCTCATTTTATAGACTAGAAAACTGATGCCCGGAGTGGTTAAATAATTTCACGTAACTGGTACCAGAGGTGAGATTTTCAACCAGCTCATCTAATTCCAAAAGCCATGCTTTTCCCACTTCCTTGGAAGAGTGCAGGAGAGCAGATTTAATGGTTTGCTTTGGGGATGTCAGAAGAAGCACTAGCTGATATGCAAATATGGGAGTAGCTTTATATTATTATAACCAGGAATAAATCAGCTTCTATTTTCTGTACGACATGATTTGTTGACTGACTGGGTCAATATATAGAGTTGTTGCAGATGTCTATGCAGTTTAATGAGAGAATCAAGATGAACTTAAGCGAGACTTGAGAATTCCATTCAAGTTCAAAACCTAGAAACAATCTTTTCTTTCCCATTCTAATTGTTGCTGTTAAATACCATGATATTGAGTTATTTCTTTTTTTTCACTTTTCTCATTTACTGAGTTTTGTGCCTTTGATATTTTCATCTGAATATTTAGAAGCACACATTAATGTAGGGTTTCTCAAAATATCTGCATGGGGTAGGAGGTTGGTTTAAATGTGTCTGCATTATGACAAGACAATCAATTCAGTGAAAAAGAATAAAGTCATCCAGTAATTAAAGAGGGTGGTTCCTGTGATGAATGTTAACCTTCTGACAAACATTTTGTTTTTTACTGCTCAGAATATTATTTTGGTTTGCACTAGATACAGCTTTACATGTATCAACTTTCTTTACATTGCTTCTTACAGATGAAGAAAAAAAAAACACCACCAAGAAGTCAATCAGTTTGGCTGACATCAGGAAAACATACAGGGAAACCTACTCTCAATCCCCAAATCTCAACTTGCCTTTTGCTAAACTAACCACTAACTGCATTTTTTCTTATTAAATTTACCTGGTTTAAAAAAAAAAACATTCTTTTCTTGGCTGTCATTTATTATGCAACATAATACACTACAGACGATATCTCCAGTATACTGGACTGCATTTTCCATGTTTGTCCTAAAAGGAAGGTGATCGGCTTTAGCCTGCTTTTCATTATATGCATCATTCATCCATCCTTCTCCACCGATATCTCTAGAATTTGTAGCATATCCATCATTATCTAACTGCCAACTGTTTTCAGAGGTTCCCCTGCTTTAAGCTCATTATTTCTTCAGATTGGGGAATCTACAGAGAATCTTTCCACAACATGCAGCAGTCAGCATGGTACATGTGTACAGATGAATGGTAGGGTTTGTCCTTCACAGTCTCTTTGTACCCAGCTTTGCACCAGAACTGCAGCACATAATGAGCAGCAAATGCATACTCATGTGCCTAAAAATGTTCCGTGAGCATGGTTAAAAAAAAAAGCCCCCCAAGACTACTTTCTCTAAATAAGCTGTTAAAACCAGGATAGTTTCACTGGGTTTCCTATTTATTTAATAGTTTGGGTATCCTCACAATTCTCCCTATGATTAATTGCAAGAAAACTTCCTCGAAGCAAAGTCCACTTGAATGGGCCCATCAGCTTTCAAGAGGAGTGATGAATAGGTTACACTTGGGGAGGCTGAAAACTGAATCAGTAACTTGATGATGAAAGCCCCAACATGCAGATTGTAAGGAGTAGAAGAATCTTTCACTGTTATTGGTTTAAAGCTATGTCGACCCTATCCACAAAGGGCTATGTTAGAAATCAGAGGAAAAGCCACTTACTGAGCCCTTCACTATAGTTAATTCTTTAGGCACTTAAGTTGATGGGTCTAGATAGATGGAAAGGATAATAATGGACTCAGGAGATTTTGAATGTCCTTTTTTTTTCCCTGACTGATTTTTTTTAATTGGTGCTTATGATACAGAGAAATGTACAAAGTAAACTTTCACCATTTTTGCTGATTGACAAAATTTACTTTGAGATTCCAGATAATGAAGCAACCAGCAAGTCTTTGTTGATCAAGCTAAATAAAGTTTGTTTCTCCTTCCATTAAAGGAGTTCAAAGAAAACATGTGTGACCAGTCCACCGTGATCAGACCCGGAGCTTATATACCTTTATTGTTTTCTTGTTAAAGCAAAGAATAGCCAAAAGGATTAGTTATCTCAGCTGTAAATATCTGAGTTACAGAAACACAGCTGGAAAGTCATGGCTCCCTACCCTTCTACTGTCTTTCCTATAGCTAAATCAGCATGGCACTATTGAGGGCTAAAAGAGAAAGGTGTTTTGTCACTTACTCCTATCATACTAACACTGAAGTTTACTGTCTTTAATGATTTGGAATCCTTTCAAGTCTCTGGGTACTTAGAAGAGTTCCTCATGCCCACTTCAACGAATTCTGCCCTAAGCAATATAAACCTAACTGTACCCCATGATTTTTCACAGTGACTTTAAAAAAGCATAGGGAGGAATATCAGAACCTACCTCATCAGGCACTCCTGATTAAAGATTAAATGAATATCCCACAAGAGTCAAGGGAAAAAATCAAATTTTAACTCTCAAAGGATAGAGACTTTGTTTTAGAGAACATAATATAGTGCTAATGTCCTCTATATGTTTAGCAAATGTTTTCTTGAACAATCAAGTGATAATAATTCTGTTCTGCTTACAATTTACAAGATGAGAGAATATGTACATTATTACTTGTGTAAAAGAATATCATTTTACTCTAAAATGAAGAAAACTACTGAAATGTGTGGGCAAAATATTTTCTTAATGAAACACCTAGGCTTTCCCTTTCTCCTGGTTTCCAATAGTAGAGGGTGTCTCATTTTCTCTTCTGGCCTATCAAATCAGCCAAATTATATAACCCTAAGACCAAGGAAAATCATTGTCTTCAATTATCCCAAGTTTTGTGAGAGGGAAGTGAAGTCAATGGGGAATTGATTCAGGAATGCTATTGTTGTTCTAAGAAGCTAAGAGACTTGAGAGCTGATAAGGGTTAAAGAGGTTGAACAGTTCTGATAAACACCACTGGCCAAGCTACTTATTTGGAGGCTCAGGGAAAAAAAAAGAAAGAAAAAAAAAAAGAAAAAAATCCACAACCCAGCAGGATATCTACTGAACAAGTTGCCTCTAAATGGAAACATTTAAGAAGTTTCTAGCTTTTTGTTAGTGGTGTTTAAACTGCTTTTTAATGGCAAGTTATGGAGCAACTTTAACAGAACTTTGGTCATGCTCAATATTGGATTGCTTATTATTTGGAGTCTGAGATATTTAAAACATTAGCAGATTACTGTAATAGTAAACAACTGACTAAATGCTATTTTTGGTGTAACATGACTGGGAGAAGCTTGAAACATGGCAATGATAAAAAAAAATGCAACAATAACCCTGGCTGAAAATAAAACATTAAAATTTATCCGAGCTATAATACCAAAGCCAGGAACTGCATTTTTTAAAAAGCAGTAAAAATCACACTAATACTAAACATTTCTAAAGGTTCAAACTTGTAAGTAGCAATGATACCAATGTTGTTTTTCTTTAACTAAGCACCCATTGTAGGTAGAGGCAGAGATCAACTGTTGCCAGCTAGACCTGCTCATGAGAAGTGATCATTAAATTTCTAGTGTGATTATTTATAACTCAGAAAACAGCAAAATGCTATAAACTAGGCCTTAATTTATTTTTTATAGATTTCCAGATTTAAGAAAGAGATGGAGAAAATATTAAGAATGAAGATTATACATCAAAGTATTTCACGTATACTTTAAAAAAAAAATCAGAACCAGTTGTTAAATATTTACCAGAACATTCTTGTTAGAGTAGATCATTTGTAGAGATTTGTAGAAAAGAGGCAATAGAATTATCCAGTTGAGTTTATCTTCCCTTTGTTAATGGAACTACAAAATGGGAAGAACATTCTTTTCCATAGTATAGGATTTTAAGCTTGTGTGGCTAACAGGAAATACCTCCACAGCTTACAGTTTGGGTTTCTGAAAGGATTATTGGCTATGTGGAATTGGAATTGAAGTGATTCTGTTGGGGCTGCACTACTAAAATTAGCTCATGAAGCCCTATGTTGCATTTATTCTTAAGTCAGGAAATGGGCACAATTAGCACAAGTCATTCACAGAAATAGAATAGTAGAAAGAATGGTTATCTATACATACACACACACACACACACACACACACACACACACACACACACTCCTCTGTGGTACATTCTCCCACAAAAACATACTAAGCTAATCTCTAGAATGGTAATAATGCATACACATAAGATACAGAGAAGGTCAAGTCAAGCCATATCTCCAGCTCTGTAGAATCCCAGTGTCCTTCTCCACATCTCCTCACCTTGGTCGCCATTAAGCACAGCATATGTCACAGTTGACAGAAGTAGTCTCCCTGGGCCTGCTCCTCACTACCAGGATAATTCTTCCTTGAATCCATAGCTCCACCATTGTCTATCTCACCAGGCCTATTCCTGTGGAGCACAGTGTCTCCTACTGCAAGCCCCAGGGGCTATTTTGGAAAGAGAGAGGAGGACAAGTATGTTTTCCAACCCCATTCTACTTCGTAGAGGTTAGTGGGAAAAGCAAAAAGCAATACCCTCTTCAGAGCTGGCTCTCATGTAAACCACCGTGATCACACTGACACAGAGTGTTTTTCCTGCCTTGATGGTGTTCCAGAGCCGACAACTTATTCTCTATCTTCTACCAACAGGGTGGCCTTTCATTAGACTACTGATGGCGGACTGCCCCTCTAATTCCATCTGGAAGAATACCTTCATACTTCATGAAGACTTAAAATTAAATTCCTCCTTTGTACTTCTTTTAATACTTTGGAAACTTCATTTTCTGTTTTGTATCCCTTTTCTGATTTCATCTATAGAACTAGTTGGTTGGGAATGCTCTGACCCTCCCCATTCTACTTACATATCTAATCAGCAAGGAAAATCACTGGCTCTTTCCTTGGAACAATGACCTTGCCAGGATTTAGCTATAAACCCAACAGGTCCACATCAGGAAAAGCCTTCTGTGGGAGAGCAACAAGCTCAGAATATGCCTTGAAGACACCCAACCTAAGATGCTGTCTGGCTGCAGTCAAAGAGATTCCCACCTCCAAATGCCTGCTAAAAGTGTGAACAGTGGGAAGGTGCTGTCAGCATTCCAGGAGGGAGGGAAGGAGAAAAAAGAGCCAGGACCACCCAACTTCTCAGGTGAAAATCACTCCCTGCCCACCATTTTGAAGCACTGTTTCACTTAAAATTTTGAAGAAGTTAAATGATAAGTCATTCATACACTCCTCATACCTAGCAGCCCAAGAATAAAGTGGTTTTTTATTTAAGAAAAAGCCCAGAGGCTTAGGAAATAGTTGGTACATAGATGTCCTATATTTTAATCTGGAAGCACTGAATGTGAGTCATCAGGGGCCTTTAGAAGGCAAAAGGAAGAATCTGAGGCTCGTTGCTTTTATTTCAGAGGATATTCTGTTGAGAACAAAGCATAGAGGATGTTGAATCTCAGAACCAAAAAAGAGGATATAATGAATCTCAGGAGAGACACCCACAACATTATGGAGATCTCTCTGGGAAGGAAAAAAACCTCCTCACTCCCAAACCATTGAGATTCTTGTCCACAGTACCTTCATTATAAAAGGAGGCAAGCACACACACCATGCCTGTCAGACTGGCAGCCAGGCTGCCTGCAGCCTAAGGTACTGTGAGGAAGGAGTCCATGCAGTGCAGGATGTTTGATGAGTAACTCAGCAGCAACCTGAACCTCATGGTCAGAGCCTGCTGGCGTGCACGCCCCACCGTACTGAGAGACAGATGGAGGTGATGAGCTGGGGATGGCTTCCAGTGCAGATGGGGTGTGGAGAAGGTGGCTTGTTAATAATACGGCTGCTTCAAGCAACTTCCTGTCAGCAGTTAAAGTTTCAGGATCATGGAGTTGTGGCTCTTGAAAATTGCTGCAGGACTGACATCAGTGCTAGTGTAAATGTGTGTATGTGTGTATGTGTGTGTGTGTATGTATGTATGTGTGTTTTAAGAAAGAACTAAGACTTTTCCTCTGGAAAACAAAATGGCAAAGGACTCTAGTATCTTTGCCAAGAAACCCTCTCCAAAACAGTGTCACAAAGAGTTGGACATGACTGAAAACAACTTCACCACCACAACAAAGGAATCCCACCCCACCCCCAAACACCAAGGGAACATGGCCAGGTACACGCCTGTGACAAGACTAAATTGGATACAATTTCATATTGTTTAGATTGAATAGCTTAAATGCTCTCCCCAAACACAAATATCCACTTCTCATTGCCACACATATACATTTATGTGCAGTTTTTATGGTTAAAGAGGTCTTGTCGTATTCCAAGCACAAATATTTTCTACATGCCAGGCATTGAGATAAATTCTGGGATGTAAAGAAGAAGAAAAAATGGTACCTTCCCTCATGGAGTTTACAATCTTATAGAAAGCTACATATAAAGTAGATAAGAGTAACCTTGGAGGAAATGGACTAGTGTCTGGGAGGTTGGTGGAAGGTAAAAGGTGATATCTGAGTCTTATTGAAGGAAGCCAGAGATTTTGAGATGTACACACAAGTGTTTCTCAGGGAAATTTTATGGTTATCTATCAGTGACCCTAATCAAACTCTGAAAATATCCTCAAACATTCCCCTCTTGTTTTTATCCTATTTGAGAAGAGTTTCTTTCCAAGGTCACCATTCAAGTAATATTTCAGTCTGTGGAATGGTTTAAATAGACTATGGAGGGAGGAGGACCTCTGCCAACTCCAAAAGGAACTCTTGTCATGTCCCAGGACAATCAGTGTTTACTCTTACGAAGAGTCAAGGACTAATGGTGGCCATCCACTAGTCTTTTGATTACACTTATTTGTAAAGAGAATGCAATTTCAAACATTAAGATCATTATTGGTTGACCAGAAGTTTAAAAAAAAACTTTATAAATGTCATTTTTAAAAAGATTACTCTTAATAATAGCTCATATCTATATAGGACCTTATTGATTCTCAAGCAGTTAACTCTTAATGAGTCTGAAATTGGAAGTACTAATACTATTGGAAGCAGCACGATACAAGGAGAAGAGTACTGACTCTGAAGTCAGAAGATCTGGATTTTTAAATCTTCCCTCTTATGTTTATCTACATGACCTTGATTAGATCAAGTCATTTAATAATTTTATAATATTTTGAAAATCCCTTTATAATCTTTATCTATAAATATATCTATCTATATAGTCTTTATCTATAAAATTTTGGTGTTGAATTAGTTGGCCTCTAAAATTCTTTTTTTTAAATTTCTAGATCTATGGTTCTATTATCTCTGTTTCACTGGTAGAGAAATTGAAGCTCAGACAATTTAACTAACTTGCTTCAGAATCACTAGCAAATAGTAGAGACAAGGTTAGAACCTAGATAGTGTGAATCCAAGTCCACTGCTTTTTCTATTACATTATACTTTGTTATGAACCAGTTTTGACTAGGAACTAGAGTTGAATGGAGGATGAGTGGGGTTCATTTGTTTTTCCTCTAATCTGCCTAATAATAATAATAATAATAATTAAAGAAGAAGAAGATTGAAGTCCTGACTCTACCACTTATAAGTAAGTGGATTTCACTTAGCCTCAGTTTCCTCATTTGCAAAATGAAGATAATACTCATTTAATTCACCAGATGGTGCTACTGTCCAGTTTCCTTCTCAATATCAAAAGCTCAAGAACTGGCCATCCCACACTTAAGCAGATGCTTTTACACTCTACTCAGTACCTGGGGGTGCACAAGGGAAATACCATATTCTCTTTGACCTGAAGTTGCTAATTCTAATCCCCAACTATTTTTCTCTTGTGGGTGTCAGGGATCTTGTTATTATAGGATTATGAACTTTGTATTTCTCTCCAATTCAATTCTTTTTACTTCTGCCCCTATGCATTGAGTGATTCTGGCTTTGTTTCTTCCCTATTGTCCCTCCATTTCATGTACCCATATTACATGAATGTGCTTTGATAAAATTGCCAAAAAATGGTAGTTTGACAATATTGTTTCTTTTCTTTTCTGGTGAACAAAGTAGAAAAAATAAATTAAATTAAAACATATATTAGTAGAATTATTCCACAGTATAAATATACAGATGCTCCTACATCAAAGTGTCATGTAGCTAGTATATAGGCATGAGACAATTCTTCTTCTTCTTCCTTGTTGTTGTTTTTTTCTTTTTTGCAGGCACAATTCAGCTACCTAGACTCAATTTCTCCCTGATCAGTGGCTCCCATAAGATGACAACAAATGCCCTTACTGCTGTGATTAACAAATATGCCCAATGTTAGAGGTAGCAAGTATCTCCCCTTTGTTTTTCCACTTTGAGCTTCAGAAAAGGTCATGGTTCAATCAGACCATGGGAACTTGGGGATTTGGGTGGCTTCCAATGCCAGCTCTATGGATACTATCTTTGCTAGCCATTGTCACTGGCAGCAACCTCGAATCTGGTCCACCAGCCTGTTTGATCCTCATACCTCTTTATTATTAATGGAATGGGGAAGTGATGTCTAAAAAAAGTTAGGTGGGGGTGGGGGCTGAGGCTCCATTATCATACCTTACCATCTAGAATCACCACTCCCCAAGGGTTTTTCCTAGCTTATATAATTTCCTAGCATTTGTAGTCCATCCAAACTTCTGTTCTTTCCCTATGATCTCTGACATACACAGAAGCCTGAGACAATCCAATGAACCCAATGTAATTTAGATATAATTTTCCACTAACACTTGTGTGGTCTTTCTTGGGAAGTTGCTATAGGGATCAAATGCAATAATGTACAATGAAGTACTTTGTGATCATAAAATGTTATACAGACAATAGCTGCTATTATGCACATAATATAACGTTTCAAAATAAAATTTCTGTAATAAAATGTAGAAAATCGGGTTCTTCACCCAGTCTGTACTGAGGAATGCTGGAAGTTTCAATTCCATTTAGGCAAAGACTTCAAGGAGAAATGATTTCCTTTTCTTGGACTCAGCAATGTAGATTACAACTCCCCTGCGGCTTTTCAGGAAAAGCCTATCACTGGCTGGGATTTAAAACCTTTTCACTCTGGTAGCACCTCCTTGTCCTTGTATTTTGCCTTCAAGAATCCAGCAGCCAGATTGACTTTAGTGGAGAAAATGAACAAAGGAAATCGTCAACACTTTAAACACAAGGGAAATGGCATGGTATAGTAAGAAGAGAAGTGGACTAGGAGCCAAAAGCCTGAGGTTCAGTTCTCAGCTCTGATATGAACTACCTGTTTGACCTTGAGCAAATCAACTAACCAATCTGTAACAATTTTCTCATTTATAATATGATGACTTAGTGATGAACTCTGAAGGTTCTTCCAGATCAATCTTTCTAAAAATTGGTAAGGAATAGATTTATATATTTATTTGCTTTAAATTCTAACATATTTGACATGCTATTTTTTTGTCTTTCATGATGATTAGATTCTTTTATTTTAATTACCTTCAAAATAAATTAATTAAATAAGAAAATAAATTTCCTTACCTATTTTCCCACATTTGATTAGTTTTGATTAAATATTCAAGGACCAAGGTAATTGATACAGAATTTAAAAATAAGAGAGTCTTCCATTCAAAGCCAAATGATCTTTAAAAAATATTTAAGTAAAATGAAAAAGGAAGGCCAAATTTGAGGGATATCAGAAAGTAATGATGTAATCATACACTTGCTGTTTTCCCTGCATACTGTCACAGATTCAATGCATATATAGCTCCTACAATGACTATATTCCATTCTCTAAGATAATTGCATCATACTGAAAATTATTATAATAGTCATTAGTAGAGTGGATCATAATTTACAAATGTTTAGAATAAGGGTGAAGTTAGTCTGAATGGAACTGAGACTATTCAGAGTTAACAAATAAGTTCAAGCAGAATTGGTCCTGTCCAATTGATTTTGTGAGCAGTACTTGTAGATTCTAAACAGTTCAGAAACTTGAGATGGGTCAGGAAATAAAACTGTACTACACTTTCAGACATCAGTTTGAGGGTGTTTCAAATGGAAAGAAAGATTTTGGATCCCAGAATCCTCATGGATGTCATGTTTCTTTTATTCTGGTTCTCTGAAAAACCAAAACACTAACTGCATGAATAGTTTCAAATGAGGGGAAAGTTCACTATTAAACTGCTTTACAAAAGCTTCCTTACAGGTTCTAATAGCACTCACAGAATGATAGATTCTACAGTGAAGATTTCATGAAAGATCGTCATCATTAGCATTTTAAAAGTCTGAATTCAACACAAATTGTTGCCATTATTCTACCAGCAGTTCCTGGCTGGTAACTTAGTATGATTCAGGGACAAGATTAAAATCCAGGTTTCTAATGATTTCTAATCCAGCACTCTTTCCGCTAAAGCATACTACCTCATGTATGTCTACATTATTTGCCATAATTTAAAGAACAAAGAAAATGTTACCTGATGCACAACATCTCCTCCTACCTATTATAATGTGAAAAGCCTAAAATGCTTAAGTAAAACACTTCTGGGTCAAGGAAATGTAAGGCTCTGAGAAATTCCTATTAATAAGTATCTATTATTTATATGAACATAGGCTTAGATCTAAAGCAGAATATAGAAATTGTCTACTGGAGTCTAATACTATCATTTTACAGATAAGAAAACTGAGGAGCAAAGAGTGGAGTGGTTTTCCAAGGTCACCAAATTTGTAAATAGAGCCTGGATTCAAACTCAGTTCCTCTAATTCTAAATCCACCAGTCTTTCTCCTCTACCACACCCAACCCATGATAATATAAACTCCCTGAGGGCAAAGCATATTTTTAAAAAAGAGAAGTATTTCTTGATATCCCCATCATTTAGTATCTTATATATAGGGATCGGGATTTCATTGGTTTAGGGAACTCTTACTTGAAGGAATTTCAACAAACTAATGCAGATCTGTACCTGCTATATAACTTATATATCCTTTTTCATTTTACTTAAAATTTTTTAAAGATCATTTGACTTTAAATGGAAGTCTCTTATTTTTAAATTCTATATCAATTACTTTGGTCCTTGAATATTTAATCAAAACTAATCAACTTATATATACTGAATAGTAAGAGCTTAATTGACTTGCCCATGGTCACAGAGCCAGCATGTGTCAGTGGTGGGACTTGAACCCAGGTCCCTCTAGACTTCCAGTCCAGCTCTCTATGCACTGCCACTCTATATAACACAAAGTAGCTACTTGCAAATATTTGATTAATTAAATTGATGACAATATGTTAAGCTATTATGATCCACTAAAACTGGCCACATTGATTAGTTTATTGGAACCTGAGGGCATGAGACACAGAACAAATTTCCACTAAAGAAGGTTAGTTTCAATCATGATGGACTGTCAGAAAGCCAGATCCAGTGTTACTGGGGCAGCTCCAGGCATTCAGAGGACATCCTCTGGGCCTGGGAATGCCAAACATCGAAAGCAAACTTTGCTTACTTAACAATTTGGTCTGGAGCCAGCTCTTGTTCTCGTTAAAGTTTAATCCCAGTGTGCTCCCCAGTGTACTAGGAGCTATCCAGAATCAATGGACACAGAGACACCTCATCATCCTCCCAACCAGTATTTACCAGGTGCCATTGCATCCAAGGCTCTAAATGAGGAGCTGGTGGCCTATGCATAAATCGGAAGTATGAACCTTATAGTCAGAAGTCAATGTCATTGGTGGGCACAACCTAGTCAAACATTTTTTGCCACCTATTATACAAATGGACTCTTTAAAGAAGTTGTCCTCACGTTTTGTGTAATTTTTTTTTTTTCAGAGGAGGGTGCCTCTGAGTGGACAGAAGAAGTGTTGATGTGGAAAGTGAGAAAGAAGTGAAGAAGGAAAATAGCCAGCCTGACTCTCCAGTGCTGCTGCTGAGATCTACTTCCTGCTGCCAGGGCAGACTCTCTGCAGTGGCCAAAGAACCAAAGCCAGTACAATAAAGAGGAGAAGGAAACTCAAGGAAAAGGAGGCAAAAGAAGGAAGAGAGATGGAAGAGGGGCATTTTGCTACTGGCAGGTTTGCTGTGCAATCATTAACATTTTCAACATATCCTTCCACTGAATTCCTACTTCATTTGTTTTTCATTTGTTCATCCTTTTCCCCAAGTCCACTGACTAAAGGGATATAAATTACAATACAAATTACTCTTCCTCACTGAACAAGGTGATTTAAGACTGAAGCAGACTTTATACTCTAAACTAGAGGTATAAAACACAATACCCACAACATTCCTGAGTGCTGCCCTAATCAAATTAAAACTATAATTGGGAAGTATTTAACAAAATAAATAAAAATACAATAGAGCAAAGATAACATTAATATGTTCCTTTGCAATCAATATGGAGGCCCCAGGGATCCTTATAGAGAGTGTACTGTTTCTTTTTGAATCTGACAGCATTGCTGTAAACTATCCATGCCCATATTTGCACACAATCACATGCCACCCATGATAAATGAATCAGATAAATTTATTTATAAATAGCTATTGATCTAGAGCCCTCCATAGAGAACCTTCTATCCACACACTAAGCCTGACTGCCCAGGTTTACCTTTAGTTCAGCTGAAACATCTATAAAATGATATGTTGCTAGATGGTTATCTATTAAGTCTTTTTTCCTAAAGAGGTTCAAGAATATAGGTTAACCAGATACCTCAGTGAGCTAGAATTATTCACCAATTTGGGAACCAGATGTCTATTCCTGACAGAGCTATATGGTTCATTTTAGGATAAATCATCCCACACAAGTCTTCTCTACACTAGCACTGCCCAGCAGGTAATGTGAACCCGCCAGTGAATCTGCCAGTTTCTTGACAGCCACTGAGGTGGATTTCACACTCTGTGGGGATGTCAGCTTCCAGGGAGTTCAAATCGAAGGCCTAGCGAAGGCAAACTCCCTGTCGGAGATTCTGCCTGTCAGAAATGCTTGGCCAGATAGATTGAGTCCTGGACTGATGTGTCTTGACTCTAGTAGAGATTTTGAGAAGACAGGAAATCACACAAAATTTTCTTCCTAGCCATTCCCACCCAACTGAGACAGAAGTCATGGAAAGAAGATGGTTGCACCAGCAAAATCAGAGATCCACAATAAGAGAATGAATGGCACTCAGGCCTGGCACATCCTGCTCTAGGGCATTCTGTTCAAGAGTTTGGCTTCTGAAATTTCACCTCTTTCCTAAGTTTCTCTGATGAGAGGTGAAATCCTATTTGAGTCAAGGACTCTTGTGTCACCTTTCTTTCCCTTTTAGGTCGAAGGCCTTCTGTCCTCCAGGCTCTCTGTGCTACAAGATAAGGAAAGGAGAATGCAGTTAGAGCAAAGAATTAAAAAGATCATTGATTTAGAGATGGAATGAAAGAGTAAATAAATGAGGAAGATATGAAGTATTTACTATGTATAATGACTGCACAAAAGCTGGACATCCCAACAGAATAATAAGACAGCCACTACTCTCAAGAAACTCATGTTCTAATGGAGGCTACAACACATTATGAAGGCTTCATGCAAGTCAGAGGGAAAAGTCTTACTGTCTTGGGCTGTCCCCGTTAGGATCTGAATGGAGATGGTGGTCAAGATGGTGATGACAGACCTTTCTGGAAAGTCTCTCCCAGCTATCTCTCATCGCCCCCTCAGAAGGCCCTGCTGCTTCACCTAAGCTAGTTTCCTGTCTTCTGTGATGGCTCATCTCATCTCCATAGGAATAGCCTCCTTGTGTGGTGTCTGTGAGGACCAAGCTGGAAGTAGACCCTGGGGACTGGGGGGTTCAGTCATTGTCCAGGCTCCCATACCAATCTGCCTATGGGTGTCCATTGTTTAGCAGCTGTTGCCAGTGGTGATCAGCAAGGGCTTTCAGTGCTATACTAGTTCAACCTCTTCACTTTAAAGATGAAGGAACTGTATTGTTAAGATATTTCACTGAAGCGTCTCACTTTGTGACTACATTTGTGATTCTCTTGGCAAAAATCACTGGAGAGCTTTGCCATTTCCTTCTCTAGCTCCTGTGGAATCTCAGGCAAACAGAGTTAAGTGACTTGCCCAGGGTCACATAGCTAGTTTAAGACTGGATTTGAACTTGGGTCTTTCTGTCTCCAGACTTAGAACTCTATACACTTCACCATCTAGTTGCCTTGAAGAAAGTGTAGCATGTAGAAATTAAGGGAATTGCCTTTAGGTTTGTAGAAGTTAATTTCTACTTAACTATAGAAACTATATGATTACACTTAAAAATTAATTGGCCCTTTGAGACAGATAAGTAGATTAGTAGATTGAAGGCCAGGTGTAGAGATGAGAGGTCCTGGGTTCAAATCTGTTCTCAGATATTTCCTGGCTTGTGACCCTAGGCAAATCACTTAGCCCTCATTGCCTGGTTCTTACCATTCTTCTGCCTTAGAACCAATACACAGTATTGATTCTAAAGTGGAAGGGAAGGGGTTAAAAAAAAAAAGAAAAGAAGTTCACCCACAAAGGACCTGAGATGGATAATGGGAAACAGAAAGTTAGAACATATACAATTGACAGCACTATAAAGTAGAATGAATACTGGCTCTAGATTAAGAGGATCTAGAATCAAATTTCACCACTAATGTTCACTCTGTGTGACCTTGGGCAAGTCAATCAGCCTCCTAGGCAAATATATACTGGATCAAGCTCAAACCAGCCTTTAAGAACCAACTGTTGAATTTAAAGGGTGAGCATTTATACCTTGGAAATCAACAACTACCCATCAGGACTTGATTTATTGGATTTTTGTTTGTCTCGATTTTTAAAAATGGAAAAAACTATAATCACATAAATTAAAATTAAAATTGTAGGGTGTTTTCAGAAAGCCAGTTGTTAAATTTATACCAGTCTACCTCTGTCCCTAAACTTCAGTTTCTCCATCTGTAAAATGAGGGATTTGGATTAACTAGTCTCTGAAGTTTTATCTTGGGGGAACTATGTGACACAGTAGATTAAACACCAGACTTGGAGTCAGGAAGACTCGTCTCATAAATTCAAACTGGCCTCAGACATTTACTAACTTTGTCATCCTGAACAAGTCACTTACCCTGTTTGCCTCTGTTTCCTCATCTGTATAATGCATTGAAAAAGGAAATGGTAAACCACTCCAATATCTTTGCCAAAAAAAAACCCCAAACATCAAGTGTCAGACTTGACTAAAATAATTAAACAACAAAACATCCTTCTCTCCTATAATATCCCTTTTTTGTTGCCATGAGCATACTCCCTCCATTCCCACCAGATGCGGCCAATCTTCAAAACTGTGTCTAGTCAACCCCTTTTCTCCCTATAATTTGTTACACTCCCCATATGAAATCTAGAAAGTCCAAAAAACTCCAGATAACAAAAAGAGGATTTTTACAAAGGGGATAGAAAGGAAAAAGAAGGTAAAAGATGCCTATTACCCCAATATTTCTGCAAGAGAGTCTTGCACACAGAGGTGCTCAGGCTTACATAGTGGATAAATTCCAAATCTCACCCTATTTCCTATTCATTCACCAGAACAGAAAATAAATGAACTACTCTGTATTTTCAAAGCAGAGATACTGTACACATTTGTTTACCTAGTTATCAATGGCCTTCATACATTAGCTGCATGATGCTACCTGTTTTACATTGCAAGCACCTCCAACTCAGGGTGCATATCAGTTTAATTTATCTCATAAAGCATCTTATTTGATGCCACATTGCATTTAATAAATTCTGATTACTTAAAAAAGATGAGTGTTTTATAACAACTTCCAATCATGTGAATAAAGCACAATAAAGCAATTTCAGGGTCTCTCACCATTTCTTTCTTTTTTTTTTTAAGTTAGCAATTCTAACTTAAAATACAAATAGAATCATTTCTTTGAGGTTTCAGGGATAGCTCCCAGCAGATGTAATGAAAGCACAGCCTTTGGACTACTGTCAACTATCTAATGATACCTTGTAGTTGAGAAAAAACAAATTGTTTTGGTAGTTGCATATCATTTCAAAGCTCTCTTTAATTGTGAAATTATTGGGGGCAGCTGGGTGGTTTAGAAGATTGAGAGTCAGACCTAGAGACGGGAAGTCCTGGGTCCAAACCTGGCCTTGAGCACTTCCTAGGTGTGTAACTCTGGTCAAGTCACAACCCTCATCACCTAGCCCTTATCACTCTGCTGCCTTGGAACCTATACAAAATCTTGATTCTAAGGCAGAGGGAAAGGGCTTTTGAAAAATAAATAAACTAAAATAATTTTAAACTAATTGCATTTCCTATATTTTAAAAGAAGTAATTTTAAGAATTCTCTCTATTATCAACAAACTGTTCTACAGATACATTGATATCATTTAATTTATCTAAAAATAAAGGTAGGGCTAATACATCAGAAAGTCACCTATTTCTGTATATTTTTAAAATTCACTTTTATTGCATTCCTGTTTACCCTATTTTAGTAC
Source organism: Monodelphis domestica (assembly GCF_027887165.1). NCBI lineage: Eukaryota > Metazoa > Chordata > Mammalia > Didelphimorphia > Didelphidae > Monodelphis > Monodelphis domestica. The sequence goes on from NC_077230.1 coordinate 170,747,690, forward strand.
AGTCAGAGGATTGGGTTTTTCTTTCTTTTTTTTTTTTTGCAGTCAAACTATTAACCTCAGGAAACTGATTATCTTCAGGATATGGTAATAGGGCATGGAACAAAAATTCCAAATGGCCTAGAGATGTAGTGTCCGTTAACGAGGAGTTTTTATTCCCCTTCCAAAATGATCTCTGGCTTGTGTGAGGCAGGTTTCTTTTGTCTTTTTGGCAGACACTTTGGCTGAACTTGGATCTGAGCTTCAAATGCTTGTATAGAACATTTCAACATGACCGGGGAGAGAAATTGTGCTGACCAATATACCTATTTTAAGACCCTGTGTGCTTGATTTTTCAGACCCAATATCAATCCAGTCTAGGTATCTCATGGCTAGGATCTCATCTCATTATTTTTTCAATTCATATTGGATTCACTGTTAAGCTATTTTCAGAAGTGCACATTGACCTAGATTCTCCCAGAGCGTAAGGTACTCCCCAGGAGTACGTTCGGTACTTTAGGAAAGCTGCATTAACTCTTTTGGGCATAGAGTATGAACTGTCACTCCAGTGGCCTAGAAAAGACACTCTCAGGGCACTATGTAACACCAGATGGTCCCGAAAACCATTTAATCTGTCTCCCCAAAGTGTCTAGCATCCTGTAGTTCATGCACGAGGAGAAGGCGGGACTTAAAATGGAAACTTCCCTTTTTTAGCCAAATTCAGTTAATGTGTAAAGACTCCCCTCACTGATGAAGATCAACAACTGGGTAATTCATAGACCCCTAAGTAGTGTCTGAGTAACCATTTATGCAGTTTCTCTGAAACACTTAGTCTAATATCTGAGAGGAATTCCTGCACTAGAAAAAGATTGGACTTTGAATGGAAGGCGCCATTTTTTATACAATCTGATTTCATTAGTGTAGCAACTGTAGGTGGGAAAACTCCCTTCACTGATGCAGATCAACAGCTCCCTTTAAGTCAGAGGCCTGGGACACTGGAAGGTACCTAGAAATCCAAAATGAATGTTTTAGAGGTAAAATGTGAAAATGTCTTTCTGACAACAAGGCAAAAACTCTACCCACTAAATCTCTTTCCCTTTAGAAAAGTCTCTTATAATTTCACATTGAAAAAAAATTAAGTAATATATTTTTTTTCTAGTGGGTAAGATTTTTTGCAATTTTATAATCTGGATTCCTGATTTAGAAAGGACTCAGATTCCCTAGTAAAAAATGCTACTCATTTTGAAAAAGAGTTTTCTAAACTGAAAAAAAAAATCTAGAATAATTGAGGCTGGTCTTAAAGTTTATATAGCTAAAAAACATCATTTGTAAATGAAAAAGATAAGGCTCAGAAAAATGAAGTGGTTAATACAAGGTCTATCTAGAATTAAAGCCCAAGAAAGAAGGAACTTGTCCAAAGGGATTCTAAGACTATGGATCTAGATCATAGATTTCAAAGAAATATTAGCTATCTTCTATTCTAAATCTCTAATTTATAGATGACAAAAGTGAGGTCCAGAGAGATTAGGTCACTTGTCCAAAGTCATGCAAGTAGGAAATAAGTAGCATGATAATGACTCAAACTCAGGTCCTTTCATTACAAATGGAGAAATATTTTGCAACACAACCAAGGTTCTCCCCAGGATCCCAGGCCAGGTCTCTCTTCCCTTGGTCACTTAGCTTCATATACAAGGTCATAGCACCTACTATAAAATATTAGGCTACATTATATACTATTATAAGTAACATATTGTACCAGAAAAAAAGCTGGTATTGGAGCCAAGATCTGGGTTCAAGTTCAACCTCTGATATATGTACTGGCCATGTAATCTCAGCCTCTCAGTCCCCTAGACAGCTATAAGTCTGTCTGCATTGGAAGAAAGGATGTCCTCATATAGGAATTCTGTAAATCAATTAAATTACAGTTCTGGTCCCTATCCCTGTCATATACATAGAGAGTCATTTTACAATTCGCTAGAAGAGGGCCCTACTTCTCTCACCCCCCAAACCAATAGAAGACTCTTGCCCTCTGTAGGAAGTTCACTAGAGATCCAGTTAAAAGCTGGCTCCTAGAAAACCAGCACAAAGAAATAGGAACCTGATGAGAGAACTGAGGAGATCAATCAGGCTTCTGAATTAAGCTCAGATTGATGATAGTTCAAATTTACTACCATCAAAAAGCAGTTTTCTTACCCCTTTGAAATATGCCACTGGAGCTAACCTTGTTCCTCATCCAAAATGTGTTTTCTTCTCCACTCTAGAAGCCCATTTAGACACGTGGTTTGGTGCTAAGGCACATAAGGAAAAGGCCTCTTCCAATGCCACTGCCACACCTGTTTTAATGCTCAAAAAAAAAAATGCATTGTCTGGGATTATTATCTTATTTTAGGGTCAATTTAAAAGAAATGACTATAGGAATCAGTAAACATTTGCCATAGAGACAGGGGCAAAGGATGAGTAAAATGCTCTCCTTTTACAAAAAAACACGTTAACTCTTCCGGTCTATGAAAGAGATCATTTGCTAAATGTCCAAAAGAGTTAATGATCTTCCAAAAGGGAATAAAGATCAAACCCTGTGTCTTCCAAGCAGGTCTAATGGCCTAGGATACTAAATCTTATAACTCCCTTAAGTGATTTCATTCTCTTTATTTCCCCCATGGAAAGCAAAATCCCATCTCATTTTAAAAGGACAAAAGACTAGGCTATCTTTAGTTAACATTAAAACCATATGCGCCCAGGAAATTCAGAGTTAATAGGCACTAAATTCCACTTTTAACCTGCCTATCGTTCCTGGGTGTTGCCATAAACATATTAGAGTATGTTGATACCACTTAATGACTATTAATGTCCTATCGATGCCACTTGGGTAAAGTTGGCTGTATTAACTCTGGAGCCATAGTCTTAACTCACTTTTCCTCTCTCATCTGGTTAGTATCATTAAATAAAATTTGGTGCTCCTGAATAGTAAATACGGAAACCAAATTAATTCACATTTTTCTCCGCTATCTAGCTAGACAAAATAAAAGAGATATTTTAGGCTATCTCCTCCTGCCCATTAATGTTGTGTATATAAATAAGCCAGGTTATCTTTTCCTTTTGAGAAATGTTGTTTTATCTAACAGTCGCTTTCCTAGTAGTTCAGTACTCCACCACTCTAAATTAGGACACTTTATCTTAAGGCTTCATAATCTTACGAGACTATAATTGGAAAGTTTATAAAAAAAAAATCTTGCTTTGTAAGCTTGGCAGCTGAGATAGAAAGAGGGAATGAGAAGGGCTATAGCAGAATTACACCATCACTGCTAGCCTGACTCCTCTTGACAGAGCCGTTTAATATTTTGACAAGACAAAATATAAAGCAGCATTTTATTCTGTAGAGACTTCACTAGACACAAGCATGGAAGTGCCTGTGATCAATAAAGTTTGCGGTGGAGAGTGATTTATTTACAGCAGGGTATTATGTGGAGAAAGAGCTGTGATATTTCCACAGGCTTTGACGGCATAATGGGCCCCTCTCAATCCTTACATGGAAGGGTTAGATTGTCATGGTTGCTCAGGCAGTATTCAAAACGTTATCTGATCAGCCTTAAAGACTTCAGAACGAGACAGATGATTAGTTACCCTAAACGATCCTCATCATGCAGAAATTGATGATTTAATATAGTCAATGACAGACGATTCCATTTGTACTAGATAAAGTGTCTGCGGTTTGTATCAATCATAATAGAGTTATTATTGAGCATAAAAGAAAAGCATGTTTAATATCATTAATTCCAGATATGTCGCTTTCCACATCTGGCATTCATCCATAGACCAGAACCACTCCAGGCTATCATTCCTGCCTCTGTGCTGGTGACTATAGTGTTTTTTGTAATTTCAAAATGTTTTTCAGCACCTCCAGCTAGGTGCAATAACAGTTTACAGATTACCTATGTCATCACATTTTGACAAACTTCTCAATCTGATGTGACCTTCATCTTTAGCCATCTGCTTGCCTTTGTTTCTGCTCTTTTTTGATAAACCTCCACAGCTTAAAGCCACAGTAGTTCGTTCCATACACTGTACTTCTGGGTCAACATTTCACCTGTGTAAATCCAGAAACACAGGCTACGTTGTAAAGATGGTAACCTGGGTTCAAGTCCCTGGACACCTGACTTTCCCTGACCCCCTTAGTTATATTTTTTCATCATTCTTGCCAAATGCATTTTGATTGTGTGGAGACTACAGTAAACCTCAGGAATGCATACACTCTATGAAAACATAGAATGTATCTTGGGAAACATGCAAAATGGAGGATGAAGGGTGGTTGAGTGTGGGAAGACTAGCAGGAGGAAATGAGGGGTAAATTAATAAGAAAGCAAAGTAATAAGGAAAAGTGGAAGAAAAATCAAATTTCTGAAATGTCAATCAAGAAACAGTGACATAAATAAAAGAAATAAAAGAAAAATTCATTACAACCAAATGGAGTAAAATCTACTACTGTCTCCTCTTCTGTAAAGGACTCTAACTTCCTTTTTAGTGATATGTGAAAACTGAAAATTCCAAATATTGTGTTTCTTCCTTATAGGAAGGCAATATATCTTAGTGATGACAATGAGAATGAAGAAATTCAATTGAATTTAGCAAACACTTAAATACTATGTGATTAATATGCCCTACCATTTGAGCCAGAGATTTCCCATTCTAGTCTTATAATTCAAGAAAGTCAATGAACAAAAAGGAAAAAAAATAGGCCTAGTTACAACAAAATATTTTAGCAGCATTTTTTTCTAGGAGCAAAGATTAAGAAACAACCTTGATGTCCAATTGTTGGGGCATATCTAAGTAAGTTGAAGTATATATTTTAATGGTATTATACTATAAGAAAAGAGGAACTTGATGACTATATGGGAATATGAGGAGACATATATAACCTGATTCAAAGTAAGGAAAGACCAGGAAAACAATATACACAATGGCTACAACAGTAAATGGAAAGAATAACAAAATAAGTGAATGACCAGAATCATCATGAGCAAAGTTGGGTCCTTGCAGAGGTAAGAATTGTGATTGTAAATTCAGTTAAGTATTGGTTAGTTTTGAGGAACTCTTTTTTCCCCTTTTTTAAATTTTTTCATTATTAGGTATGACTGGGGGGTTAGGAAAGAATAAAATTAAAAATTTAGACAATATAGAAAACAAGATGTATTTTTAAAAACATTATGTATAAGACTATTCTATATAGTGAGGGTTATAAGACAAAAATGAAACAATTGTTGATTACTTGGTGCTGCTGGGGTGAAAAGAAAGAGAAGATGTTTTTGAAATTTAAATCAAAGCAAAACAACAAAATTTGTGGGGTACATAAACTCTGTAAAGATGCAGTTTTAATGTCCTTAATGAGGAGACAGCATGATGCACTTGAAATGGTACTGGTTTTGGAATCAGAGGACACAGGTTCAGTTATTAACTCTAGAACTTACTGTGGTTAGCTCCTTAACTTTACTGAACCTCAGTTTCTTCACTTGTAAAATGAAGGGATGGAACAATTCTCCAATACCTTTCATATCTATATCTATAATCTTATTATGTCAAGTTGTCTGAAGTAGGAATTAAGTAACTTGCCCAGAGTCACACAGCTAAAGACATGGCAAATAGAAAGTTTGAAATCTTGGCTTTCCTGACTCCCAACCCAGTACTCTATTCACTACGTTAAGTTATTACTCTTATTCTGATCTATAATTGGCTCTTTCCCCCCTTTTACTACCTACATATCATAATGAAAGGGAAATTAAGCTGCTAGAGTAAACATTACAATATTTCAAATAATTCACTGACAATTTGAAATATTCAATATGGAACAACCAAAATACTTAAAGGGATATTGTCATTGAACAGCTTGCTTCAATATATATACCACTGTGAGCACTCGCTATACCAAAAGAGATCAAAACTGAAGACTTAGTAAATGGCCTTAAGGAGTGATAGGACCTAATTTTTTTTTAAACCATGAATGCAGCCTTATAATTAGTTTCTCCAAACGGAGTGATCCATCTCTGCACCTCTCTACAAGACAAGATACTTTACTAGCGTAGTCTTTAGAACTCCACCCTTCGTGTAGACTAAAGAATCATAATTTGATATTTAAATCCTCCCCTTAACCTGTCAGACCAATTTTTCCTCTTAGATTTTAGGAATGTACAGCCAGGTCCTGATTAGTGTGAATAATGAATCCCCTGAAGTGGCTGCATTATTTAAATTCACACTATGTATTTCCTTAGGGCTGCAACTAATTATTGCACTTTACGTAATTATAATTTCAAATAATGCAAATTTTAATATGTAGGATCACTTCAGGGAATCTGTTATTTGCACTAATCGGGGTGTGGCTAAACAGGATTCAGTGTAGTCCTTATTCATGAGATCTGGGACTGAACAGTGGAAAATGTTGTGGAAGCAAGGCAGCTTGACATCTGTAAGAGAAAGCCAGCTCCAGATGCAAGAATTGTTAGTTTTTTGTTCCATCTTCAGAAACATGTTGGATGTGTGACCCTGGAAAAGTCACATGACTGGTTAAATACCCTTAAACTTTTGGAGAATAGATACTTTAAGTTATTGAGAAGTTGACTACTTAGACTAGATGACAGAGTTTCCTCTCTGGGAATACCTTAATATTAATGAAGTCACAAGTCTCATTTTCTGTTTGTTTTGTTTTCAAGTATGCTGAAATGGAAGACCAAAAATGTAGGTTCTTGTCTGGGTTCTGAAAACCATTTCTAATAGAGCATTAGGGAAAAGATAACATTTGAATTAGGAAGATGTCAACTAGCAGAGAAGTATTACAGTAAAGAAGTTTTCTAAATGCAATACACACTGTGAACAAAGGCATGGAAACAGGAAAATGCTGAGTGTGTTCTGAAAAACATTACTTACCTAGTAGGGTGGGACCTTTTAGTAAATGAAAAAGGAGCAGCATGGTTCAGAAAGCAAAGAGCACTGAATGCTAGTCTAAGACAATTAGAGTTTTATTCAGTAATATTGCTAGCCCATTTATTGGAGCTAAATGTTTTCACAAAAGAATTAGACTAGTCACACCTAAAGTAACAAATTGACTTTTATGATGGAATATTTTAAATCACCCAGCAAAAGACTCAAGGCCTGAAATAAAGAACCCAGGGTAAGTTTAGAGAAGCAGGTGTCATTGTGTGCAAAAGATACTACTAGGTCTCAATTACCCAAGAGGCAAATGATCAGACTTCATTACCAACATGGGCCACTTACTGAGGACCATGAGTATGATGACTTTTATGTCACAATAGCACCTGAAAGGGAAAGGGAGAGTGTGCCTTTCAATCCATCTCATTCTTCTAAGCTTTCTGTCACATGTCCTAGAAAATGTATGAAAAATCTAGGTTTACATCATCTTCCAAAAAAGACTAGCTAGTAGAGTCTCTGTCATTAATTTTATGAAGAGGGGGCAATTTTTCATAAAACATAAACAATAAAATAGGTTTGATACCATAGGTAGAGGGATACTAGGAGTTGGCTGGAGAATCATATAAGGGAAGTAAGCAGAAAACATGGACGTTTCTAGAAAAGGGAAGTAAAGGAGGCAATCTGTTATACTTCTTAAAGTAACATATGAAGTAGTGGAAAGAGTGTTGGTTTTAAAAAAAGAAACTGGGTTCAAAACCAGCTCTGCTTTTTACTATCTGTGTAAGCTTGGGAAAATAATCTAATTTCTCTTGGCCTCAGTTTCCCCAAATATAGAAGAAGGGGTAAATGATAACCAATGTCCTTGTCAGCTTGAAGACTATGATCCTAAGTAGACAATAGGAAACTATTGAAGAATTTTGATTAGTAATCATATTTGGGCATAAGGAAGTATTGTTAAAGATGAATTGAAGATGGATGAAACTGTAGACAGAGAGATCAGCTAGTCAGCTATTGGAATAATTCAGGCAAAAGGAAAGTCTCTTGTGGTTGTAAATTTATAGTCATGTGGAAACTTCAGCCACCAAAAGAGTTCTGATATCCAATATATTTCCAGGAACAGCAAGTTCCCTTTAAATTAATAACTTCCTTAATGATAATTTTAATCCCATTTCCCACACTCTGTCCCTATTCTCCTTTTCTTTCACATTAGGCGTTTTAGACTATTCTCCTTCTTGACACCCTCTTCTCTTTTGGTATTCATGACAATGAACTTTCATAGATTTCCTATCTAATTTATTCTCTGTTTCGTACTGACTCTTTACTCTCCTCCCAACCCTTCAGGATGGATCCCCCTGAAGTTCTTTGCTTGGTCTTTGCTTCTCTCTCTACACACTCTCTCTTAAAGACCTCATACACTCCCATGGTTTCATACATCATCTTTATGTATTCCCCAAAATAATAAAAATTAAATTGGAAAGGAAAGAAAGGAGAAGAAGAGGGTAAGCTCCTGGATTTTGTAGAATGGGCACAAACCCTTAGTTCAAAATTTTCCCAGTTGAGAACAGAAGTCACAGGTTGGATAAGAACACATGAGATTGACCAATACTAAAAAATTTTAAAGCTTCTGAATATGTGAGGGGAAGATAAGGAATCCTAAAACCTAATATCATTTAGTTTAACTATTGAAAGAAATAGAAGTTATCATAAGCCATGCTTAAATTGAATATCCTCTACAGCATCCCCAAGTTCCTATTTGAAGAACCTCAGTGAAGAATAACACACTTTCTCCTCTGGAAGCTTATTCTGCTTTTAGACTACTCTCACTCTAGGAAGCATTCTCTTAATCAAGATGAAATCTACCATTCATTGCTACCTTGTTCTGCTTTAGAGCTAAATTGAAGCCTAATCTTTCTGTAAGCAGACACATTAAATACTTGAAAAGAGCTACCATCTTCTCCCTAAGTCTTTGCTGTTCCAAGCAAAACATCTCTAGTTCCTACAAATGCTCCTTTATAGCTCTCCTTTGTAACTTCTTTTATTTCCCTTTCTCTGAAACTAAAAGAACTCTTCATACTTTTACACATTCTCTCATCTTCTACTGCAGTCTCTGAGAAATAGATCTCTTCTTTTATCAAGACTAGTTATTATAAGCATTTCTAGAAGACTAAGATTCACAAAATACATTTACATGTATTGTCTAATTATCTAATCCCAATAATCATATTGTGAGGTGAGTGGTACTTTCTTCACTTTTACAGATGAAGAATTATGTCCAAAAGAAGTTGTGTCTTGCCTGAGTCACACAGCTGAAGAAGTTTGTGAGGAGAAACTCAGGTCTTCCTGATTCCCAGTCTAATGCTATTTGCTGTACTGCCTACCTCTCCAGTTTCTTATTCCCTTTTAGAATCTTGCCTCAGTGATCAGTCCCTCCTTCTTTCTTATCTTCCAACATTTCTTTTCTATCGGTTCCTTACCATCTAAAAATACGGCCAAGTTGGTTTCATCTTTAAAAATTCTAAATTTGACCCTTTGTTCACTTCTAGTTATCTATTTCAACCCAATATAATCTAAGCCCCCCAAATATATTAAGTATTTACTGTGCTAAAGGCACTGTACCAAATAATGGGGATGCAAAGGCAAGATGAAAAACAGTTCCAGACCTAAAGGAACCTATATACTATTAGGAGAATAGACTATATAAACAGTTCCACTCTACCCCTTGACTGCAAATCACATTTGATTTTACCTTTTTATTTATTTATTTATTTATTTATTTTTTGGTAATCTGCTATTGACTCTGCTTTGGCCTTGAACATGTCATGAAACTTCCAATTTGTTTTTCAGGATAGAACACTTGAATTTCAAGACTTTGAATGCTATACAGAAGAGTTTGGACATTATTTGATAAGAACAAACCATTAAAGAACTCTCTATTTCTGGTGTGGTAGGAAAAAAAAAAACATTCAAACTAGAAATTTGGAAACCAGCCAGTAGTCTTGATTCTGCCACAGACTCAACACTTGACACTGAGCATGTGATGTCCAGATCTTCCATACTGTGGGCCTGTGAGTCTATGATTTTTAACTCACTATACCTCTCTGGTTTCAGTTTGATAGGCTATAAAATAATTGGGCTATTCTAGATGAACAGCTCTCAAAATAAGGGATCCTTGAGATCCTTGTTTCAAAGGGACTTAAAGGTCAAAATTATTTTCATAATAATACTCAGACATTATTTGCTTGTTAAAAACTGCTACCTTTTCCAACTACATATCTAGGTGAGCCTGGATTTTCATCATTTTTAAAACCAAATAGAAAATCACAATAGATTGAATGTAGAAGCAGTTATAAAAATCTGTCTTTTATTAATCTGGACATTAAAAAATTTCACAAAAAAAAAACAATGCCATGTTTCTCACAATTTTTGGTTTTGTAAAATAAAAATAATTTTAATAAAAATGTTATGCTTGTTAACTATTTAATAATTTTAAAATATATCACCTTTACTTCCTAAACCAAATAAACAAAATCTCTTTGAGTTCCTCAATAATTTTTAAGAGTATAAATGGGGTTTAAGAGTAAAAAGTCTGAGAAACATTGGTCTTAGGAATCTGTAAGGGTCATTTTCATTTCTAATATTCTTAGAAATTTCTGGTTCCAATCCAAGAAGGTTCCATATGCTATACAACTCTATTTGTAATCCTTATCTTCATTCAAGACTAAGCTTCATGTAACACCTATTATACCAAATCTTCCTTGATCCTCCTGTTCATTAATACCTTCTCTTCTAAAATTTTACTTTGTATTTACTTACTTTTGAACATGCTGTTTCCTTCCAGCACAATAAAAGTTCCTTGACAACTGAGATTGTTTTCATTTTTATATTTATTTCTTTAGTAAAAACAGGGTACCCATATCATAAGAAGAACTTAATGGAATAAACATGGCACAGTGGGGAAAAAATAAAAGGACATGAGAAAGTAAAACCCTATCTATTTGTTTTTGTTTGTTTTTTTTCCCCAAAACAAAAGTCTTTATGTTCCACTATTGGAAGCCTACATTTCCCTTTCCCAAGCTGGAAAGCAGCTACAAAAGCTACTAATTAAAAATATGTTTGGCATAAAAATAATGAGAAATTCTGTAATTATTTCTCTTATGTTTTAAAGACTGCCTTTAAAAAGAATCTGCTGTGTAAATATTTTTGTATTTATTACAATTCAGCAAAATTGTTTAGACTTCAGCATACATTTTTACTATAGTTTTAAGACTGATGCTTAAGTGTTAAGCTTTATCTGTCATTGGGTATTTTCATGGTTTCTAACTTACTTCTTCTGGCCATATCCCACTAATGCATTTATTCTCACTTGTGTCATTGTTTCTGCTTTTATTTCCTTATGAAATTCCCTCTTCTTTTTTCCTATCAAATTTTTAACAAGGTTCAATTCATATCTGACATCCTCAATGAATTAATTTCTCTCTAGCCTCTATTCAGCTTTTTCTTTTCAAATTCCAGTGGCAGTTTAGGTTTGCTCTGGCCTGTTTAGTTCCTGGATTATATGCTGCTATATTCATGCATGTTTTATCTCTCTAATTGGACTGTAAGTTCTTTGAGGGCAGACACCATATTTTCTGCTTTTCTGTCCTTTTTATCCCCTTGCACAATGCTTAATAAATACTTGATTGATCCAAGTTTTAGTTGGTTCATATCTCAAGTCAACCAGTTAGATTTTCACTAGTTTAATATAAAATAGTAGGAAAAGTTTTGTTCAACAAAAACAATTTCAATAAAATGTTAAACTTAAAAATACATCGCATTCTTTGAAGGCTAAGGGCAAAATAGGAGAAGTAACAATTGACGAGACCTAATACAGGAGAATACACTAACTAAAAAAGTATCTTCTCTGTTATGGGACCAATCTATAGAAATGTACAACCACAAGGCCATTTTGGAACTCACTAAGCAGATCTAAGAGGTCAAACACACAGGAGTCATATCTTACCTGTATATCAAAAGATCACAGAATTCCCAACCTTTCAAGCTACATGCTCTTTGAACACAACAGCAACTTACACTATGTATGTGTACTATTTTAAAGAAAACCAGCCAGTCACCAAGGGCAAAATTTTCTTGTCAGATCTCCATGGAGAACCTGGACTCCAACATTGTGCTCTCCCTAAATGTGTAAAAATCTTATTTGGTGCTTATCAGGACAGAAAAGAAACAAAAATAAGATTCACTGTTGACTACTGCTTTTTCAAATACTGGATTTTTTAAAAGTCATAGAAAAAATCTACAAGCTGTTTAAATGTTGTTAATCATATCACAGAATATCAAGTATAACATTTGCAGTCAAAAAAGAAAAAATCTAGGCAAAGACTCTCCAAAAAAATATAGATCTAATTCCTACATGCTTCAATAAATTATTATATTCTTGGGAATTAAGGTTGAAGTACAAGAGAAGTGCAAAAGACTTCATTTTTCTCTCAGTCAGGGTCATGTTTAAATGTTTGAGTTCTTTCCTAGAAAGAAAAAAATCAACATTCTAAATCTTTCTGTTGAAATTAAACTTAGAAGAAATACATAAAATTACAAATAGAACTGGTCAATTCTTGATTGTCCATCTAGAGGCCATCCATTTTGGAGATTCCCTGTAGAGAATGTTTAATCTTAAATCGTCTTACCCCTGCTATGCAATAGTACACTTAAAAGCTACTGTTCATTTATCATCATCAAAAAGCTTTTATTAAGGACTGAATTGTGTGTGACACTTGGCTAGGTATTGTACAAACAGAATTACACCCAGCTGATCCCTGGCCTCTAACAGCTTAAACCCTAAACTAACCAATGTGAACACACATGTATAAGGAACCCTGGCAATGTTCCTAAAGCATTAAACTCTGTAAATTCAACCAACCAATAAATTATTGGGAGGTTGAAAGTGGGGGAAGAATTGTTGAATCAAATTAGTTATTTAACTGACTTGATCAACTCAACAGGTTGAATTAATAAATTCAATTGGAATGGTTAAATTTAAAGCCAGGCAAAAAAGGATCTTATCCCTATAAACTTATACCTGAATGACATGCAACCTGTTTATAACAGATAGAAATCAAGGGTAAAGATGATGTGCCATAATGGATTGAATTTTGGTTTTGCAATTAGGAAATCCTGTGCTCAACTGCCAACTCTTAGCACTTCCTAGCACTGGGCAAGTCATTTAATCTCTGTGTGTTTCAAGCAGCTCCTACCGAGTCACTGACAGATTGCAATCTACATTGGTGGAGGGGGTTCCCTATACTGTGAAAATCTTAAGTGCTTCACATATTTCTGATAAAGTAGTGATGAGTGTCAGAATTTGAAGATCAAAATAAGCTTACAATAAGAGTGGACATCAGAGAGGATAATTATGGAGGAATCATGAACAGACAGGAAACATGAAAATACATGCTCAAGTAAAGCAAATTCTTTTTTAAAACCAGCTAAACAAAATATCCTCTAAAGTTTATCTGCTGTGTCCAGGCAATCCCATAATGAATTCTAAAGCCAAATGGAATTTATTTCTGAAGTATATGTATATGTTCTGGGAAAATTGCTTCTCTCCTTTTCATCTAATGGGAATAATATTATTCCAAGAATTATCAAAAATTTTTTCCCTGATTTACAGTAATCAATTCATACTGAAAAAAGCAGGTACAATGAGCAACTAAAATTAACCATCCACATGATGAAAATATTTCCCTAACTATCTTTTCCCTGAAAAAGTTACCTTTATTGTTGGTATCTGGCGATTTTAAAACAAGAATCGGGAATCAGTGTCCATCTTCCTCACTGAAAAGCTCATTCAGATCTGACTGTGCTGACAACCACCACTCACTTAGTTGTATGAGTTTTCACAGGGTCAGCTGTCCAATGGCCCACCATCACAAATAATTTTGCTTCCAGAAATTTGCTTCTTGTCACAGTCACATCAGGTGAAGAGAAAAATGAGCTAACGGTCTGCAGTTAGGGGTTGTTCGAGTGGCAGAGGGTTCAGTTCCTCTAGAACAATGACTCTCATTTGACGTTGGGTGATTGTGAGGTAAAATACTGTCTGTACCTGAATGGAGCCTTTGTCTATAACTGAGGGGAAATAGAGCATCTGTGCTGGGAAGAAGAAAATGGAACTTCAAGGTTCTGAGGGAATGTACCATTTTGCAAATATGCTGATAGACTTTGAAGATTATTTGTCTTTTGAAAAAAGAATTCCATACACACACACACATACACAGAGTACACACAGTACCTGGCACCACATAGTAAGTATTAAATAAATGTTACCAATTTGCTATCATTATTTTTAAAAAATCGTTACCTTCCATCTTAGAATCTATATCAGTTCTAAGGCAGAAGATTGGTAAAGGCTAGGCAGGGGGAGTTAAATGACTTGCTCAGGGTCACACAGCTAGGAAGTGTCTGAGGTATATTTGAACTCAATCCACTAAGCCACCTAGTCCTTTGCTATAATTATTAACAAGATGGTTTGAATGAAATAAGTATGTGAAAGGGACAGATGGTGTCAGGAAAACAGCTTCCCTGTAGTGAGTGGCAACCTCAAGCAGGATGGTGTTATGTTTGAGACTTCTTGGACACATAGCAAAATAATGAAGACTCATTTTGAACATTAAGGCAAAAAGTTCCAGACAGACCAGGATAGCTATTCAAGGATGGATAAGAGGAATTTGACAAAGTTTTTGTGTCAGTAGAATCTAAGCAGGAGATTTTCAAATAGGACAGGCTCTGAAGAAGTTTCTTTAGTTACATATCAAGGCACTTGGTTCCAATCCTTCAATGTCCTATCCATCCACACAGATCAGTCTCTATTTTTGGCATTATATTTGAATAGTAAAAGCAGGAACAGGTCACAGTATTGTCATTAAGAAGCTTTGGTGAGGATAGAAGCAATAAGATTAAGAGGAAAACTAGGGAGAAAATATATGTTCTACCCAAGGAATGAAGGGCTATCATTGAACCATATCTCTCAAATGACTACCCAGTCTATTCTTGCCTACCATGACCTCTCCATCCAGTCCAGTCCTGTCTCAGAATTTTAACTGCCACTCCTGACTATCATTGATCTTCAAAGATTAATACTACACTATCCAGAGTTCCTTTCAAATATTGTACCTACTAGATATGAACCAGAGTGTTTTAAGATGGGCTTCTGAATTGCAAGGCTCTGTCTTTGTTCCGTTATTTCCATGGCTGTGCCAGGAACACTCAAAAAGACTCAAAACTCTGACCTTGACCATCATCCCTACATGGACAAAGCTTATCCAACATTCATTCATCACACTGGTCACTCCCACCCCTCCACAGCACAGCACACCAGACTCACAGTATGTTAGTCATAAAGGACTTTCAGTTATCTAAGTATATTCATGTCCACTTCAAAAAAATTACCTTAATGTCCTATCTGTCCAATTACCCGAGTCCTCAAGTTTTGACCATGAACAGAAACTGTCATTCTCTCATGTTCTCAGCTCCCACACACAGTTAACCACTCTCCAAAGTATTCTTTCTACATCTGGGATTTTGAAACTAGGATCAAGATGATTCCTGAATTTGGAGAGGGGAAAAGTATATCTTCATTTCAAAACAATTGGTTTCCTTTGAAATTTAGATACTTTGTTTTTGTATATTTAAAAAAAAATTGTTCTAAGGAAGGGTCCATAAGCTTTATTAGGGGGCTCCCAATAACAAGAAAAAGGATAAGAATCTATGTTTAGACACTTTCAATATTGAATTTAACTTTATTAGCTCTCAAATCCCCTCTGAACATTGCCCCTAATTGCCTAATAGTAGCCCTACTTGTTTTATATTTTCTTATTCCCACTTCACTGTCTCCCTGCCTTAGTTGTTATTCCTGTTTACCTTGTCCCAATACAGTCAATTCTTATATTCAGTGGTAAATAAACAAGAACTACCTATATTCAAAGGCATTAGAAGGAAATAGAGAGACACAAGAGATCTAAAAAACACAACTGAACACAAGGAATTTATTATCTAATAAGGATGGTATGTGATTGTAAAGCAGTTAGCACAGTATCTGGCACAGAGTAAGTTCTATATAAATACTAGCTAAGATGAGACATGATGATGATGAAAGTTGATAATGTAAATCACAATTAAATTGCAAAATTATGAGTGCAATGCAATGTTTAAATTGCCCTTCCTAAAAATCCTTTATTTGGGGCAAAGCCAAAATCTGGGAGAAGTTTGGGAGAAGTGTGACATAGCATTGAGTATCCTATTAATGCATTTTTTATTGGTTAATCCTATGCCCAGGAGTAGAACTATGCCTCCAACAGACTTGTCTATGCACTTGATTCTTATTATGCTTTCCTCCCATAAATTCGGAGAAATATGGCTGGACCTAAAAGAGAAATCTGACTGAATAAACTCACACTGACCACACCTTATACTAATGAATATGAAATACTCAGCCCCTACACGGAGAGAAGAATTAAAATATAGTCACCATCTCACTCAGAACTCTAGAGAGGTCTGGACTTCCCTAGGGCTTCCTATGGGATTCAGTAGAGTTCATAAACCTCTAGGTAAGCACACAATCCCCACCTCTCTGGTCCTTACTGTAAATAGAATTGGAAATTGAGAAATCATTATCTTTTAGCATCACAAAACCCACAAGGATAAGATTAGACTACAGGGATACAAGTCTTTTGTTGAATAGTTAAGTCTTCTTGCCCCAGTCATAAGCATAGGCTCTGACATTATTAGTTGTGAGTATGGCAACTTGATGGAAATAAACCAGTAATCTGGAGGGAACTACTTTCAACTATGGATGATGTCAGGCAAGAGACTGAAGGCAAAATATAAAATACAGAATCAAGATACCCAAGCACAGGTACAAGATACTCTAGCATTTTAGAATGCCAGGATTATTTGAGGAATAATTAGTGTGCAGAATTATTAGAATGCTGCTCATAGTCAAGCCAGCTAACATTTATTAAGAGTCTACTAAGTGCCAGGGACTGAGTTATGCACTGCAGATATGAACAAAAGCAAAATAAATAAATAAATGAATAAATATGTTCTCAAGGAACTCACACTCTAATGGGGGAGACTAAATGCAAAGAACTGTTTAAAAACAAGCTAGAAACAAGAGATCATCTTTAATCTTACAAGGCAGATTGGGAAGCATTCAGAATTTGCCTTTGATGGTGATAAACTGTATGAAGTTGGACAAATAATATAAACTTCCCAGACCTCAGTTTCCTACTTTGTAAAATGAGAAAGTTGGACTAAATGACCTTTGAGGTCCTTTCTAGTTCTAAATCCTATAATCAGTGAATGTCACTTTGAAGATGACTCTCAGGGAAGGAAAACAGTAAAAACTAGGCAGCATTGTATGTTCTATAAGTGCATTTGTGAATACTTGGATCAAGTGCATAACCAATAAAACAGAATGGATTGTAGAAATCTATGGTTAGGAGAATGACAGTCAGAAATGACATGGAAACAAAAAAAAAAGGAAGAAATCTGAAGAAGGCAAAATATGACTAGATGGAGCAATTTTTAAGAAGATGGCTCATTTTTCCTTCATTGATTTTCACTTTGTGCAATTTTTATCTCCATGTTTTCTGTACTGATTAAGTCAGACCTCTCAAAATGAATAAATTTCAATTTCCATTTTGCCAATGAATTGATGCCATTGATCTCATAAGATTAGCTGCCTCTAATAATGACTCCAAGCAAAGGACCCTAACAACTCAAAGGCTGAAAATACAAGATTCCACAATTTAAATGCAGAGATACTTTGTGGCATATTTAATCAGTCCTAATGAACATATCAATAAACACTTCTTCAGCAGAGTGATTGTTTCCACACAGCAACAAACTCTGAAACTCTATTGACAGAATCAATTGTCTGAAACTTTGTAGAAAACAATACATATTGAATCACTCCCAAGACTAATCTTAATAAATGATCTGCAAAATAGCCACAATATAACAGTCATATTCCTTGCTTGGATTTCTTTCCTTTTTTTTTATTGTTGATACTAGAAATCTCTAGCTTTCTCCCAATTTCCATAATCTTTTTAAAATCAAAGTATGTTGGGTCAGGCTGGTTGCATACCTGCAGAGAGACCTCTGAGTGACATTTAAGTCAACTTTGGAAATAGGCAGTCATCCACTTCCTTACAATAAATAAAGGAGAATGTCATTGTCACTTATTTTATTTGCAGTTCAGTCCCTGAGATGACAGAAGGCTAGGAAGTTTTGCCTGCTTATTTGCAAGCTGATTTTGGTACTAAGTGGACAATAGCAAATAATTTCTTTTTTTTGTCTATAAAAATAGAGTGAGTTATGATAGTATAGATGGCTCTTTGTCTAAGGTATAATAAGCAGAGTTCCCTTCTATTTGTGGCTGTTAACAAGCTGACAGAAGAAAAAGCTGGGAGGAGTGGGTAGAAAGCTTACTGGCCTTGGATTAAGAATGATCTGGGTTTGATTTCTGCCTCACCTGAGGCAAATTTAATTACTTAGTGTCCCAAGCAACTCTCTTAGAAAGTGGAAGGTCTTTACCCTAATGGATAAATAAAATAAATAATGGACCAAAAAAATAAAATAAAACAAGCCTATTTCAGGTCTTTGTTTCATAGTCTCATGTAAATTTTGACTACCCAAATGAATCTCAAAATCACTGGGGATAAGAACCCTATTTTCTTGCTTCTAATACCCACACCTAGTAAAAAGCAGATTCTCTCAATATATATTCACTAATTACATAGAAATATAACTCTACTTATACCTTTGAATCCAGTCCAGGTGACTATTATTTTATGTCATTAACACTCACAAAGACTTAAAAATTGCTGCAAAGTGAAGTGAATAGGACCAGGTCATTGTTAACAGTAACACCAATAATGTAACAATAATCAGGTATGACTATATTTAGTTACTCAGATCAAGACAATGACCCAAGACAATTCCAAAGGACCAGGGTGAAAATTGCTACTTCTAGAGAGAAATCTAAGGGACTTTGATAACAGATTGAAGCATACATTTTTCACTGTGTTTCTTGCTTTTTGTTATTTTTAATAGCATGGTTAATTAATATTGAAATATATTTCTGCTGTGGAAAGGAAACTAGACTAACTGATATATAGTGTCTTCTCAGTGGTAGGGGAATTGTCAAGAGGGAGAGAAGTAATTTTGGACTAAATTTAAAAATAATGTTTATATATAATATACATGTATTAAAATAACACTCTCATGTTTTCATTGGGTCTCTATTTAAACTATTTCTGAGATTAAATTCTAAAATGCTAGGTAGTATTATTATCAGTTAAATAACAGTCTTACCAAGATATTCTACATAGCAGTGGCAATGACAGGAAAATCACTACTTTCTTTTACCAGTGGGTCAATGTTATGAAATTTTAAATCATATAACTGAATTTCTTTAATCTTAACTAAGAAATTATGAAGAATTAATAAGAATAGTAAGAGTGTGGTTTAGTAGATAGGATTATAGACTCAGAGTTAAGATATGAATTCTAGTCCCAATTCTAACATATTAGTGTCAAATACCTTGATATCTCAAGATCCCTGACAACTCTTTATGATATAAATTTATGGACAAATGTTCAGTATACTTTGGTGGTGAGTTTCCATTTTGAAAGTTTCCCATGCCAATAATAATACAGCTCTAAACCAAAACAAACAAACAAACAAACAAAAAACCCCAACAATAGTAAAAGATATAATTTAAGTAGTAATTGTGACCTGTTAAAAGTTCCAGCATCCCCCAACTGAAATCTAACTTGAAGTTATTCTCACCAAATGTGCAAAACCCCAAGAATGTTCATTTGCGTTATATTTTCAGAGAAATCACATCCCAATGACACATATTCAGAAAATGGCAGAGACAAAACTTTGACTTATATAATATTATCCCAAATTCAAGGTCTTTTCCATCACTCCATGAAATATGCTGTGGAAAAAAAAAAAGCTTTAATCTCTGAAAATCTATTCTTTCTCTTCTTACATCTCTACTTTTCTAACTCTCATTCCCAGCATCAGAAACATGTCTAGCAACACTAATTTTCTGAGATTTTTGTTTGTTTCTAGATTAAGCAAATTTGAGTCATTGAGGAAATTAGAAACATTTAGAGACATTTTAAAACAGTGGCTTATTATTATGGTTGTTATTATTATTATTATTATTATTATTATTATTATTATTTTGCAACTCCTGGTCTTTAAGAGTGTGCAATCAACCTTAGTGTTACAGCATAATTTTGTAGTGGGGAATACTATGAAAATTAAGAGACCCCCTTTTAAATATGTATTGTTTGTTTTGAGGGGTGCTTAAATCACTAGCAACTAAAAGTTTTATGGAATATTCCTTAGATGCCCCTGAAATTCCCTGAGACATAGCTAGGATACCAGAAAAAGTAAATGGTTTTCTTCAAATAACAGCTAACCAAACTATTGGTCATAGGAAGTGTACACGATTGTTCTCCTGGATTTCTTTGGGAAAATTTTGGAGCAATCATATTAGTAATAGGATAGTTTACATGTGGAGACGAATGTCTCCTGTCTTTTTTTGTTACATCATTCTTAGAGTTAAAACACATGCATGGAGAAAGAAAGTGAGAAGGAAAAGAAAGGAAAGAGGAACGTAATGGAGATGAGAGGAGAAAGTAATATGAGAGGAAAAGAAGAGAAAGAAGAAGAGAAAAGGGAGGGAAGAAAAGAGGAGAGGGGAAAGGAGTAGAATCAAAGGGAAGAGAGACAGGAAGAAAAGAATGGAAGCAGATAGGTACAGTGGTAGTTCTGGAGACTTTAGTGGACTACTGATGCATTAATGACTATAATAAAAGTTAAGTTTTTGGTGGAGGGAAAGCTAGAGCTGAACCAGTAGCAAAGACTGATATTTTTCCTAGCAACATTCTATTGGTGTTGCCCTAGGATTTTGAAATGGGAAACAACAGAACTGCAAATTAATATCACACAACGGTTAATTAATGGTGTTAGTGGATGTGAGCAGGCTATAACAAATGACCAAAAAGGAACTTTGAAAAAATAAAAAAGAAACAATAGATATTTCTAGGGAAATGCATGATAGGAAGAAAAGATGTTCTTTTCATGGGACAGAGATAAATATGGACAGATAGAAACCCAGAGTATATCACTGGAATCTTTATAATGTTAAGGAAAAGAGAGGAAGGTCTTCAGCAAATATGGGAGGATGATTGCATAAGGTATGGTAAGAATGCATAGGTTGTCATTTTTATGATTGGATGGGAATATCTAAATTATTGGAATCACAGATCCCTATAAAAGGACAATTTGGCTTGACTTCTGAAGGTAGAGCTAGTAACAATAGTGTTGAAAATGTAGAGGCCAATGCTGACTTGATGTAAGAAGAAGCTTTCTAGCAGTTAGAGATTCCCACAAGTGAAATAGAATGCCTTAGAAGGGACTAAGAGAGCCCATAGTTGAAAATCTTGAAGTAGATATTGGTTATTCATTTGTTGGAGATACAGTGGAAGAGATTCTTAATTCTGATAAACTAGATGATCTCTCAAAGTCATTCTAATTCTGTAATTCGGTAATTCTGTGATCACATTACTTTCATGTTTCTTTTACCAAATTCAGTAACTCTAATCAAAATTTTGTATTGTGCTTATATGCCTACCGCTGCAGGCTAACCCTCTACTGTTTTTTCCATTGTCATTAATATCTGTCAGTGATGGTATAATTGTTAATAATGGCAATGAATCATAATGCCCTTACAAAATTACTACCCTCTAATGTCCTTAAGTCTATTTTGTACTTCTTATAACTCCATTTTAACAAAATTATTTTTATGAATAGAAGATAAGACAAGTTATTGGAAATTTCCTTTTAATGATGCTAAGAAGCTTTCAGACTCTCAGTTTCTCTGCTTTGGCTCAGTCACAGATAGCAATGTGGTAAAATAGGCAAGCCATATTGTACAAGCATAACTGGTAACTTTTGCTTTTTAGTCCAATATTTGGGGCAATTTCCTTGATTATCAGGGACAAATTACAGAATAGTTACAGGACTTCTAGAAATTATAGTGCAGATGGGGAGTTAATTTATTCTGAGTAGGGATAAAGGAGCAGAGAAAAGAAAGCAGAGGAGAGGAAAGAACAGGAAAGAACAGAAGAACGAACTGATGAGTGGGATTGTCATCACTGAAATGAATCTGCAAAATAACAATGAAAATTTAACTCTTTTTTTTCCTTCATGACTATAGCTGGCAGACATTTTATACACAATCTCTCTATTTTTTGCCACTTTTAATTCGTGAATTTATTTTACATAAAATTATGATCATAAGTATTATGTGACTCATGCCTGCTAATTAATTGCATTAGTGAGGGAAGTGAGTGAATAGCTAGGAAAATAAACAGAACTAAACAGGAGAGTGTTCTGAACCTTGATCTAAAATAGCTAGATTTTTATCCTGGCTTTAGAGGCTCTGAGCTATAATCTTTATGGTTTTAAAGTCTTCACATTAATAAATCTTTTTAAAGTAGACCAAGGTTGAGGCAGCTGAGTGGATAGAGGGACAGTCCTAGAGTGGAGCTCCTTGGTTCAAATCTGAACTCAGACACATCCTAGCTATGTGACCCTGGGCAAATCACTTAACCCCAATTGCTAGTCCTTACTGCTCTTCTGCCTTGGAAATGATACTTAATATCAGTTCTAAGATAGTAAGTAAGGCTTAAAAACATAAAGTAGAAGTAGACAAACTTTGTAACTCAGAACCCTTTACGCATGGGTTATGGAGTCATCATGTGAGAATTTGTTTTTCATATGCTATATTAATTCCATATCAGGGTTGCTGGATTAGAGAGAATTACTGTGTGTTTCTTTTCTGGGTTCTGGGTCAGAGACTCTGCTTTTTACATTTTCTTTGTCCTCAAGAATCCTAGTGAATAAATTCTTTTAATAAAAAAAGCAAGACAAAGATTCTTTTCCTGTCTCTATGACCTATCATATGTATCTATCACATGAGGATGAGAAGGGGTGGATAGTTTAATGGACCACATTCCAATTAGCTATTTACTAATTAGAGATCTTGGGATGTTCAAAGGAGGGGCTGAACAGTGAGCTCCTAAAACTCTACTTACAGATCTGCCTGATGGAGTTTCCAGATTGTTGATCATTTGAGGGGGCTACCAACCTATCACTTCATTGGTTATAATGTTAGCCTCATCAATAAATTGATATTTTTACCAAAAATCAGCTTCTGAAAATAATTCAAATAAAAAAAATATGAGTAAGATCCAAGTGACTTAAATTCTTTAGGTAGGGCCAATGAGAGGGAGTTTTCACTTTTGGCTTCCCTCATAGAGTAAACCCTTCACTGATAACATCGTTTGTTGTTTATATAATTTGACTTATGAATGTTTATTTTACTAATTTTTATGGGATCATCCTGCCAAGTTATCCAACACCGTGGTCATGGGAAATAATGCAACATTCCAGGTAAACAGACTTTTACTTCTATATTTAATATTAGGTTAATTGATTATAATATCTATTGTTATCATGGCAACAGTTCTAAAGCTCATGGCAGTGGAAAGTTCCTGCATGCATAAATTCTCATTTGTGAGTTGATTGTCAGTTAATTCTTGATCATCTATCTGTGTGAGAAATTAAGCTACTGCTGGAAAGAAAGATCAAAAGAAACAGTTACAGAAAAACTTGGTTTCTTTGTATTTTATTTTTACATTAAAATTCCTCCTTGTTCCCTAAAATCATACTGTTGATTAACAACCACTAGCAGAAGGATTCAGTCCCTAGGGTATGAGTTGGGAACTATACTTTAATTCTCATGAGCTGCTATTGAGAATATTATATTTAAATTTTTTTTGGAGATGATATGATATTTAAATGCAATCTAAAGGCCTAGGAGAATGAGTTTATTTACCTTGGCATGGAGGATAATAGAAAAATAGTCTAGCAAAAGATAGTAGCAATAAAAAATTCTTAATCATTTAGTGGATATATGTCTTCCTAGCTGATTTTTCTAGGAATACAAAAGTACTTACTAGATTAACTTCTTTTGGAAATGGTGAAATTGCTGTCCAAAACGTTAGAATACTATGTAAATGAAAAGCATCACTTAGAAAATTTAAATAGTTTAATTAGAATTTCAGAAACAGATGCTCTGCTTACATTACACTAAAAACAACTGGTTGAAAGTTGAAAGATACAACCAATTTTTCTCCCTAAATAGTGTCAAATAATGACATTTTTCACTCATCTAACTAGACTTTTGCTGTCATGTATATACAACTTTTATTAGCCTAAGCCTAATTTTCCACTGGAAGGCAAGTTGTCATCAACTCAGAGGAAAATCCTGTCAACGAGCCCCATTTGCTGCCTGCCCTCCACTGTGCTCATGTGTAAGGCTCTGACAAAGCACAGTGCATGATTCCAAGCACCTCCATGGGATTAGGCAGCCTGTGCCAGGGACAAGGTCAAGGCTAGCAGTAGTGTGCCTGGGTATTCTCTCAATTGCATGGTGTGGCCATTGCATGCCCAATTCTATTTTCATCTCCACACTTTACTAACAAATGATAAAAAGCTGTTTAGGAAACTACATGTGTTGGCAATTGTGGTTGGTACCTTCAGGTGAGTAATTTTCTCTCCCCTTTAACCAGACAAAAGAATATTTAGAGTAAAGAATGTGAGATGAGAATGGTATAGTTTCTTCTTACAGCTCCATATCATGGTTCCAATAAGCGAAATTCAACAGAATATTTGTCTTAAGCAAAACTATCATTTTTCCTATGATATCCCTTCTTGCGTATTTTCATCGGTTGAAAATAAACAATAGTCTTTTTCTGTTTGTGCTTAAGAGAAAAAATCTATCTTATGAAGCTGAACTGAACTTTTTGTATGTCACAGACCCCTTTGGCCATCCAGTGAAGCTAAAGCTCAGAGTAATGTGTTCAAGTGAATAAAGTAAAATACATAGGAATACAAAGGAAAGCAATTATATTGGATACATATCAAAATATTGAAAATAAAGTTCCTGGACCCCAGGTTAAATAATCCTGGTTTCATTGTTATATCGAGTGAACCCAGCTCATTTTTTAAAAGGTAACACAACAATTGGATACCAAAAATGCTCTCCTATGATATAATGTATTCATTTTATAAGCATTCCTTAAGAACTGGCTAGAAAAGATAGTAGGCACAAAGTGAACAAATAATCAAAGAATTTCTGTTCTGTTGGGGGAAGGGCAGAGGATAACAAATCTCCTGATAAGAACATACAAAATACATGGGCAGCTGATTGCTCAGTGGATAGAGCTCTAGGTCTAGATTAAGAAAGACTTAAATTCAATTCTGGGCTCAGACACTTACTAGTTGTGTGACCTTGGTTAAGTCACAACATTGCTTGTTTCCTTATCTCTAAAATGAGCTGGAGGAAAATGAAGGATTGTCCCTTGTTTGAGGAATGGCTGACCAAATTTTGGCATATGATGGTGATGGAATAGTATTGTGCTGTAAAGATTGATGATCTGGAGGATTTCTATATAACCTGCACTGATGCAGAGTGAAACAAGCAGAACCAAGAGAACATTGTACACAGAAAGTAAAACATTGTGGAACAATCCAATGTAATGGACAGTAGCAATGCATCAAGGAGGACACACCTAAAGGACTTATGTAAAAGAATGCTATCCACAATGAGAGAAAGAACTATCAGAGTAGAAATGCAAAAGTAAAACATATGACATCACTTATCACATGCATGTATGGGTGTGTGATTGGGGGTTTGGGCTTTGAAAAATCTCTCTATAGCAATAATGAATAATATGGAAATAGGTATCAAGTGACAATATTTGTATAACCCAGTGGAATTGCCTGTCGGTTCTGAGAGGGGGGATGGAAGAGGGGAAGGAAAGAAAATGATTCATGGAAACGGAAAAAATATTTAAAAATAAAAAATTTTAAATAAAATAAAATAAAATGAGCTGGAGAAGAATATGACAAACCACTCCAAAAGAGGTCACAAAGAACTGAAAATGGCTAAAGAAACAACAGATGCAAATACATATATGGATATATGCACAAATACAAATTAATTTTGGGTGTCATGGAGACAGAAGAAACAGAAGAGGATCGGGATTGAGTTCATATAGGAAGGAGCACCTAAGATAAATGGATATCTGGAAAATTGTTTTGAATTTCCCATCTCCTCAGTAGTCCTACCACTTCCATAAAGTAAAACCTAAGATGTTTGGAGACAGGGATTGGTTTAACTTTTTCTTTGTGTCTCAAACACATAGTATAGTGACCCATGCACATAATGTATTTAATATGTGCTTACTTAATTGAAAAAATACACATTTGTGTACCTTCAAAAAAGTTAAGATGTGACACACAGAACCAAGTCAATTATTCAAATCATAAAAATCCAAACTGCAAGAAAAAAATAGTATGTATTTTTTTAATGTTGCAATGAACTCAAGAGAGGAAGAGTACATCATAGCATTCAATTACCTGGTATACAATGTAAATTGAGAAATGTAATAAAATATGAGAAGTATTGACATTCCTCTACGCTGTTCTCATTAAGTATATTTTCATGTGCAGAAGAAGAAGGAAGGAGAGCATGTCTTTGCAGCCTGAATATAGGATAATGGATAATATTGCACCAGGAGACAAAGAGTAATAGATTCAGTATCGTTCAGGTTAATGAAAGTTGTGTTGTAGCTGGATATCAGAGAAAAGACTTTTTGACCCAAATTGCCAGGTCAGGGCTTGCCAGCATATTCTCAATTTATTAGATAATACCTCAGTTGTTGTTTTCTTAGCCAGTCATGTTCTCTATTCATTCATATAAGTGCTCACCTTTCTTTCGTGTCTCTATCTCCCTTTATCTTGCTTATGATTCTGACAACCAAATAGGGTTACAGTTACAGTCCTGTTTAGGTTTATTAAGTGTACATCTTTCATAGCAATGGATGGTATTTTCACTAAATTACTGAGAATGAGAAAGCTGCAAATGTATTTTTGGGCTTTTATTCACCTCATTAATTTGCTCAGTCATTAATCAATCACCATTCAACAAATACTTAAAATATTTGTCCATAATATGTTAGGATACCAAGGATGCATAAGACAAAGTCTTGACCCTCCCTATAATTAGAAGATTGTGGTGGTGGCAAAGTGGGGACATTAATTCATTGCTGGTGGAGTTGTGAATTGATCCAACCATTCTGGAGGGCAATTTGGAACTATGCCCAAAGGGCGATAAAAGACTGTCTGCCATTTGATCCAGCCATAGCACTGCTGGGTCTGTACCCCAAAGAGATAATGGACAAAAAGACTTGTACAAAAATATTCATAGCTGCGCTCTTTGTGGTGGCCAAAAATTGGAAAATGAGGGGATGCCCTTCAATTGGAGAATGGCTGAACAAATTGTGGTATATGTTGGTGATGGAATACTATTGTGCTCAAAGGAATAATAAAGTGGAGGAATTCCATAGAGACTGGAACAACCTCCAGGAAGTGATGCAGAGTGAAAGGAGCAGAACCAGGAAAACATTGTACACAGAGACTGATACATTGTGGTACAATGGAAGGTGATGGACATCTCCATTAGTGTCAATGCAATGTCCCTGAACAACCTGCAGGGATCTAAAAAATACTACCCACAAGCAGAGGATAAACTGTGGGAGTAACAACACCGATGAAAAGCAACTGCTTGACTACAGGGTTGGAGGAGATAAGACTGAGGAGAGACTCTAAATGAACACTATAATGCAAATTCCGACAACAGGGAAATGGGTTCAAGTCAAGAACACATGTGATAACCAGTGGAATCATGTGGCTATGGGAGAGGGAAAGGCGGGGGGGGGGGGGGGGGGGGGGGGGGGGGGGGAGGAAAAGAAAATAATCTTTGTTTCCAGTGAATAATGTATGAAAACAACCAAATAAAATAATGTTTAAAAATTAAAAAAAAATCTATGTAGTATAGCGAAGGATCCTATACATACCTGAATTTTCTATTGTCATTGTTTTATTTATCAAATAAAAAGAGATTATAGTAAAAAAAAAAAGAAGAAGATTGTGGTGGTCTGCAAAGAGCTCTGTATTAGGAGTCAGTAGATGCTAAAGCTATCTGAAAGCTTTCAGAATGTTGTCATATAGAAAGATGATCCATGTTTTGTTTGGCTCTAGAAGGCAAAATAGGGACAATGAGTGAAAATTTTGCCAACAAGAAAATTTAGGATAGAAATAAGTAAAAAAAAAATGTCCTAGCAATTAGAACTATAAATGGGCTGTCTTGGGTCTGAAGTAAGTTCCTCCCTCCTTCAAAGAAAGATTTGGGGCCTTACTTGTTGAGTATTCTGTGACTAGAGATTCTTACTAACATATAGATTGAATTAGAAAAACTGCTGATACCCTTTCCAAGTAAGAAATTCTATGATTCTGAAATCCTCATTGGCCAAGGGGTCCTTAACCTTTTCTATATGTCAGGGACCTTTCTCAAACTCTAATGAAGCCTATATACTCCTCAGAATCATGTTTTTAATATATTTAAAAAAAACACAAAAAGAACAAATAACCTGAAATAGGTCATCAAAGCATTTTTAAGTTCATGAGCTCCAGGTTAAGAACTGTTGTCCTAAAAGAGCAATACCAAAGCCTAACTTGAATTTCAAATTCCTCTTCAAGGAAAATACCAAGCCCCAAGGAATAATTTCTTATAGCGTTTGTTTGGAAATCTATAGAAATGTGACCTTTTTGGTGTTACAGTCTTCCAAAAGAACACCAAAAGCCTTCATCATTTTTAGTACAAATACCCAAAGACTTTGTGCTCAGTCTGTACTGTCCCTGATAGTTATTTTATCTCCAGTCTTCCTTTTAGATGCTATTTGGACATTCAATACAATACATATTTTAAGTATATTTTAGTTACCAGGCACTGTGCTAAGCCTTAGGGATCTAATTAAGGAAAAAAAATGCAGTCCCTGCCCTCAAGGATCTTGCTATCTAACAGGGGAAGACAATGCACAAAAAAGAAGCTGGATCATAAGAAATGACAAACAGGAAGGTCATATAAAAAACTGGAAAGACATAAAGTGATGAAAAGCAACATATGACTAAATACCAGTGGTATGTACCCCTTTTCTTTCTACCCTATCAGTTGTATTATTACTTTTGCTCTTTGTTGATGGTGTGACATCAGACCTACCATTTATTATATTATCAATGCACTGGGGCACAGGTGCTAGATAAATGCCAGATGACAATGATGATGCCTTCATATCCATGAACCTGCCTTTTTCCATTCATAATGTAAGAATATTAAAATTTGGCATCAGGTGGCATCTTCAAAATTCCTTAGATGAAAGTTGCTATTGAAATGCTAATGACTGTTTAGTTGCTTCTAGAGGACCAATTCACAATACAGTTCTTTGGGTTAAAATCAGTAGCAACAAATCATCTATAACAAAAGACAGAGAAAAAAAAAGAATTATACCAGTGTATCAGTGCTCAGAAAAAAAAGCAAAAAAAAAGGCCCTGGGTTAAAAAAAATGCAGCGTAAGGGAAGTTAAACACTTAGCTATTTCCATTTACAAAAGAAGTTTCCATTGAACCTAAAATATGAGCATCATTGTTTATTCAAGACCTAAATCTTTTCTTGAAGAAAAAAAATGACCAAAACCAGAAAATAGAAATTAGGATTTATTACCATAAATCAGAGAATACTACATATCCTAGGAACCTTAGAGATCACAGACTAATTTTTTTTTAATTTTACCCTCCACAAAATTGAGAACAAACAGGATTAAGCAATTTGCCTAAGAAAAATGAGATAGTTTAGTGGCAACACCAAGACTATAGAATCCAGTCTCATGATTCCCAGTGTCTTTCTTTTGAATTTTTTGGGTGGTGCAGTAGAGAGAAAGGACAATGGCTTAGGGAAATCAAGACATGGAAAGTCCTGCTGCCAATTCAGATAAATATATTGTTTGTTGCTTATTAGTTACCTATGGAATTGAGATAACATGTGATTTACAAATGATCACAAAATGGTGTCATAGTATCATACCCATTTCTATCTTTCCCAACTACATCATAATGAATTGAATAATAATATAATCTCAAAATAACACGTTATTTTAAAATACATATTTTAAGAAATCAATTTACATGGCTATTTCCCTTCTCTGCTTAAACCATATTACAAAAAGGTTCTAGTATTTTAAATTAATAATTTTTAGAGTAAATTTATAAATTTACTATTGTAAATTATAAATGTAAATTATAAATATAAATTTACTATTGTAAATTATAAAAACATTATAAATGACTTTTGATCATTGACTTCTCTTTGAACAGACTGGAAGGAAGACAGTCACTCTAAATGCCACTCCAAAAATTAAAGATGCTGAAGAGTTGAGGGCATAGAAGGAACACTTAAATCCTCATTACCCTGGAGATCTTTACCAAAACTTGGGATATCCCTCCACAATCAAACAAGTAAGGGGTCATCGTTATGAATTTACATGAAACTCAGGAACTGTGGGATGGAGAATTTTATGTTCCTTTATTGTTTTAATAAAGAAAAGGATCATTTTCTTGTATCAACCAACAGTTTCTGTTGTCCAGTGATTCAGTCAATATGAGATAAGTCCAGAAGCCCTATGTCTTTTTTTTTTATTTTTAGATGTCAATTTATCTAAAGTAGCATGCTGTAGTGACTATACAGTCTTACAATTATGAAGACCTGTGTTCAAGTTCTGTTTCTAACATTCATTTACTGTATGACCCTGCTAGTCACTTAACTTCTTACTCTCTAGGTCAGCTCTGTAATACAATAAAGTGGAAATTAGCTTAATTGACATTTTATTTTAAAATTTAAAATATACTGAGTTCCTGGAAAGTGAGAAAACAGGAAGAGGCAGTCAATATAGCCCTTAAACTGAAATTGCTGACCTCTGACCTCAATCATAAAAATAAAGGTAAACTCAAGGGGTGGAAGGAAATCCTATTTATCAATCAGAGATGGAGACAGCATTTTGACATTGAATTATAAAATAATATGTTAGCTAAATTAGAACCTGATGAAATGTTTACACATCTTGATAGCCCCAATACACAACTAGAAAAACAAGGAGTGAAATCAGTAAATCATATAGATCATAAAAATAGGGAAAATCATACTTTACAGTATTTTCATTGTAATAGCTGAGGAAAGATTTCCTGCAGATCTCCTATTTGATTATTGTGCTGTCTCTGAAACTGAAGTCCCTAGAGGCCTTGCAAGATGAACAAGAACCTCACCCTCTCCCATGAATTTCATGAAAATTATACTCCAAAATTCCAAATTAAGTACCAGATTTCCAAATTATAGCTGGAACCTTGGACAGATCACCTCTTCAGGTTCTCTTCTCTGCTAGTTGTGCAGATAGAGCATTACATACCAACCTATTATTTTTCCTACTAACTATTCATATTCTTTATTTCTCAGATCCTACCAACCTTCCCAATATCTCTGGCATTTGTCTCCTCCTCTCTTTTACCACAAAATTACACCCTTAATACCACCTGCCTGGACTGTTGTATTATCCACCTTATTTCATTTCTTCCACAAAGCATTTTCTGTATCTCAACATGCACAGCAGCAGGCAAACAAACCCTTCCTCTGTTACTTCCATCTGCTCTGCTTAGCTTATGTATTCCTCCGTTTTGTTATTTAAAAACCTATGTAACTTAGTCACAATTTAACCTTTCTAGTTTTATTGGACATTATTCTCTGTGAACTTCACAAATTGCACTTCTCTCTGTTCTTCACTTATGAGACTATTTCCCATTCATTCATCTGTACACTCAACCCATTTGCTTGAAATGAATTCTTTATTTGTAAGTATGTGGAAGATTAAGAAAAAAAGTTTTGAGGAGAATGATCTATTGTTATATGCATTAGTGTGTTGGATTTTTTGCATCTTTTCTTTAAAATAAGTGTTCTTTGCCTGACTAAGAAAAATAAACATTTTGGTCTGGGTCTTGAATTCTATGATCTGGAGAGAATCCTGACCAATTCCTTGAATTGAAGGGGCCTATGATTGAAAGGGAGTGATTAGTTTTGGTGTTTACTTCAACAGACGTGATATTATATTCTTCCTTTAAGATGAATCTCAAGCATCACCTGTATTATCTTTCCTGCTACCCCCCAACTTCTTGTGTACTCCTCATACTATTTAGTATTAAATAGATTTATGGATTTATATATTAATTTTATATTTATGCTATATATACATATATATTTGTATGTGTTGGTTTTTCCTAGAAGAATGTAAACTTATTGTGAGTAGAGATTAACTACTTTTTTGATCTTATACCCGTTGCATTCCCAATGCCTAGCCCAGTACCTAGCATATAGTAAGTGCATAATAAATTAATTGATCATTCGATTGCTAATGACTTTTTTGTTCAAACCTCACATAACCCTTTGTGTATTTTAATGAATGCATCATGTAATATTATGTATTATAGCTGCAAGCAAAGATAAAACTTCATCTGGTTTCTTTCAATGGACATGCCCTATAACCTCACAGAAGAAGAAGAAATAAAGAATCCATAGGTGATTCTGTTGTATAATCACATTCAAAGACTTCATTATGGATCTACAGTTCACTATTCCAAATTTCAAAAAAATCTTCTAAATAAAGCAGAAAAAAATAAAAATTACATATGCCAGGAAGATTAGGAACAAAGAAACAATGAAAATGACAGAGAATAGTAATTATTAAAATATCTAAAATGTCATTATTTGAAGTGAAAGAAATAATTTAAAACTCTTTTCTTAGTAAATATATTTAATATAATTATTTTGTATAATTATTTTTCTTTGTGCAAAGTAATCATCAAGACACCAGGCCATAGTTTGTTACTAAGGATAAGTAGAACAAAGGTCAGAAAACTTTTCGGTCTTCTACAATCAAGCCAATCATGGTAATTTGCATATAACAGAGAAGCATGATGGGGAAGGTTAAAAGTCATTTTCTAACCACCTTTTTCATCCAGAGTCTTTTTCCAATTGAGGAAGTAGAGTTTTGGAAATACTTTCCCTAATTAAGAGGGTGTAAGAATCAAGAACTGAAAAGGGGTTTTGACTATATCATATATAAGACTTTAACAAAAAAGGACTCAAAGGAGACAGAATAGAGGAAAAAAGAGAGTTTAAAGAGTTCAACAAGTAGTCATGTCTTAGCTTGCTTAACTCAACTTCTTTGAGCAGAATGACTTAGGGGAAAAGTTTCATAGCCAATGACTGAGAATTGATGGAGAATTACAATCTTCCCCTTGCTAGGGAGAGACTTACTATTTCTAACTAACCTCTAAGTACATGGAAGGCAGAGTAGCAAATGGTCCTAAAGACAGGCAGAAGACTAGAGCTGAGGCTCATGGAGAAGGTGTAAGAAGTAGCCCTCTCCCTCAAAGGAGAAATTTACTAAACCTACAGATGAATAACTGAATACAGAATAAAATCATAAACAACAGGCAGGAAGAAACAGTGACACAATGTGCCATGGGTTCTAGACATAGCTGGAGAAAGAATGTAAATTACCTAAAGACATTTGAAATTTTGTAGTATTAGAAATATGATCTCATACTTCATGTATATGTTCTGGCCATATATGTTTCCCCTCTGTATGTTCCTTCATGTGAGTGTGTTGGCCACATGGATTATCCATGGCTATATTCCCTAAATATGGTTGTTATGTATGGAACTTCTTCACACTTGAATTGTTTTTATATTTGTGGGAGAATAAAAGAAATGTTTTTAGGGAAGGATCTGTTAAATTTATTAGTCTGCTATTTCATTGTGACTTTTCTTCAAAATAAGTATATCTTCTACATGAATAAAGGAATTTGGTTGTAGGGCTTATAAGCTATGATATGAGAATTCTTAGGAATCCTTATAATTTGGGAACCTATGACTGAAGAGATTCTTGAGTGATAATATTAGATAATAATGTCATTAATCATGGCATCATGTCATTAACTATGGGGTATTCCACAGGGCTCTATCTTGGACTTGTTTCTATTTTTTTCCTCTATATTATTTCACTTGGTAATCTCATAAGCTTTTATGGATTCAATTATCATTTCTATACTGATATTTTTTTTAAAAAGTATTTGTTTGTCTGTTACATTAAAACTCCCAGATAACTCCTTCCCTTCTTTCCTTCCTCCTTCACTCCCTTACCCACATCATTTGACAAAAACAATATACATACATACATATAAAACTATGACTTGGATATTTCTATTTATTAGTTCTTTTTTCTGGAGGTGAACATTTATAATTAATCTTTAAGTAATATTTGTTACTATATATAATGTTATCTTGGTTCTCCTTATTTGCTCTTCATAATTTCATGTAGGTCTTTCTAGTTTTTTTAATTAACCTCCTCACCATTTCTTACACTGAAGCAATATTCTCAAATATACGTATTCAATCCTAACTTCTCTGCTGATCTCCAGATTCTCACCTGTTGAATATCTCAAACTGGATGTCCTGTAGAGATCTTACATACAAACTATCAAAAATGAATTCATAACCCTCTCACCTCAAACTCTCCCCACTTCTTAGCTTTCCTATCACCTTTGACAATAATACTATCTTCCAAATCACTCAAGCTCCCAACCTGGGTTACATCCTTGATTCCTCATTCTCTCTCACTTTCACATGTTCAGTTTATCACCAAGAGTTGTACTGTTAAAAGATCACTCACCTATGCCCCATTCTTTCCTCTGAAACTTTTGTCTCCTTGGCATTAGCCTCCCTTCTCTTCTCTGAGTTTTGGATTCCCTGAAGTCCTTCAATTTTCACTTGTCTCATCTATCCTAAGGAGTTTTCCCTAATCCCCCTTGATTATGATGCTTTCCATTTATTATTTCAATTTTATCCTGTACATAACTTATTTGTACATAGTTATTTGCACTTATCTCTTCTATTAGATTATGAATTCTTTGGAAACAGGAACTATATTTTGCCTTTCTTTGCACCTTCAGCACTTATCACAGTACTTGGTATACTATAGTGGCTTAATAAATGTTTATTGCCTGATTGACATCATCAATGTTGACATTCTCTCCAGGGATATAGATTGCAATCCAGTCACACCTGCAAAATCCATAACACTTTCACAAATCCATAAGTGTACCACAGAAGGACCATCAGATATTCTGGGAGTTTCTCTTACTTTCTCTCAATATTAAGAGAATACCAAATTAATATACAAGTTGTCCATTGATCACCCTTTGCTTATGTCCTAAAATCAGGGCTGCTTCTTTTTTATTTGTATATTTATTTCTTGATATGTGTTTAATAGAAACAATATGTTTATCGATCGACTGATGTCCTTTACATTATTTTCCCTTAATTCCTTGTTTATAACGTGTTATAGCTAATTCACACCCATCATGTACTTCTTTATTGTCCATTGGATGATTTTCAATTCCAATACTTTGGAAACCATAGGTCTCCACAAGAAAAAAAAAAGCAATTCAACAATTCTAAAAGAATTTAGAGCTTGACAGAAGCCTAGAGTCATTAAAGTAACTTTTTCCCCAAGGCAGTATAGCATGTTTTTCATCTTTTCATTTCTGAGACCAATTCATTGTCTATTTGCAGTATCAATCCAAGATAGTCTGAACAAAGAATTCTTCATCCATTTGGTTTTTCCTGTGTGAGTTGTCCAGGGTCATGTAACTAGAAATGTTTTTCTCTATTGTAAACTGTAAGGAGACTTGATTTTGATATCTTCCACATAGACACCTTGTTGGAAGAGGGCTTTTAAAGGGAATATTTTGTTTTATTGAATAAAAAAACCATGTATAACAACTTAAAAAGAGATTTAATTTTTAATCAGGCTGCATATGCTGGAAGGACTCTATTTGGATCCCTGGTCTAATGAGTGAGTTAGTGCTTTGTGCCTTTCGAGATTCCACAGTTATATGAGAAATAGAATTTTGAGAACTGACTGAGATTTGTAATTTAATGGGACAAATATTCCTCATAGCTGTAAAAGCAATTTAGGCTAGAATTTAGCAATTTAGAGACAGAAGAAAGATTTTAATAATACCTGAACATTATTGTTTTTTAATTTTCCCTGCTTATGAACTGAAAACTTAAACTTAAAAAATTTAACCAAGAGCAACATCAATTCACAAAGAAATTAAGAAACAAATATAACAGATTATCTTGCCCTTCCCTACCCCACTTCCTAAAGACCAGGTATATTAGATTTTTACTCTTCTCCATCACCCTTCCAGGTTTAAATCTCAGGCACCTTGGCTTCTCAGAAATTTTGTACTGGATTGACTAGTTGTACCATCCCAACTGTGATGTTTCTTTTTAAGCCAGAAAACTTCTTTTTAAAAGATATTTTATTTTACATGTAAAAATAATTTTCCACTGAAGTTATAAAATTCAAACTGTCTCCCTCCTTTCATTACCTCCCCCTTCCACGAGATGGTAAGTAATTTGTTCTGGGTTATACATGTATTATCATGTAATACCTATTTCCATATTGTTCATTGTTGTAAAAGAATACTCATATAAAATCAAAACATCCAAATCAAAATCCAAGTAAACTTAAGTGAAAAATCATATGCACTCTGAATCTAACAGGTCTTTTTTCTGGAGGTGCATAGCATTCTTTGTCATAAATCCCTCAGAATTGGCCTGGGTCACTTTATTTTTGAGAGTAGCTAAGTTGTTCACAGTTGATCATCCCACAATATTGCTATTACTGTGTACAGTGTTTTCTTGGTTCTGCTTAATTCACTTTGCATAGGTTCATGTAGTTCATCATTCCTTATAGCACAATATTATTCCATCACCATCATATATCACAATTTGCTCAGCCATTCCCGATTGATAGACAGCCCATCAATTTCCAATTCTTTGCCAGTACAAAAAGAGAAGCTATAAATATTTAGGTACAAGTAGATCCTTTCCTGCCCCCCTCCCTTTTTCATCTCTTTAGGATACAGACCTAGTAGTGGTAGTGCTAGAATAAAGAATATGTGCAGTTTTATTGTTCTTTGGGCAAAGTTCCTAATTGCCCTTCAGAGCTGTATCTGTTCACAACTCCACAAACAATGCATTATCCCAATTTTGTCACATCCTTCCAACATGTATCACTTTCCTTTATTGTTATAATGGTCAATATGATAGGTGTAAAGTGGTTCTTCATCTGAAAACTTTTTAAATGAAACATGTATAGCCTTCAAGAGAGCAGAATAAGAGGAAAGTACCTAGAAATATACTATTTCCTACCCAACCAAAATTTAATGAGGCAAGCTAGAAAAAGCTAGAGATACTAGGTAACTGACCTTGGAGCCTGGAAGTCCTTCCTTCAAAACTTCTAAACACTTAGTGACTATAAGCAAATCACCTAACCTCTATAAGCTTCCATTTATTAATTTGTTGTAAAACAAGGGTAATAAAGCCCCCTTTCACAGGTTTATTGGTGGAACAAATAATAAAATATTTTGTAAAGCACTTTTTAAAATGTTGAATTGTCAGCAACAGGAAAACCCTGGCAAAGAAAGGAGAAGTCAGGTAGGATTATTGGGGATCCTAGCAAGCATCATTGACTTGAGTACTCAGGTTCATACTATCCATTGTACTCACCTGCTCAACCATGGAGGGGTAGAGGGAGTTCCAAAAGGCATACACATTCTCTAATTTTCTCTCCCAAGACTTGTCCAATAACAATCATTGTAATATATTTTTGTTCTAGCCTTTTACCTAAGAGTTTCCTGTATCCTCATTTAGACCCAAATATAAAGAAGCCAGAGATTAGCTGCAAATACATATAATTTAAATTAGGGCAGTCAGCCAAGCTTCTATCTTAATGTTAGGAATTTTCCAGGCTCTGAGCAATTGTGATTTTGTTAATAACTTTTTATCTGATATAAATTCCAAAAAAAACTGGGGTGAAAGGGACCTTGTAGACTAAAGGGTTTATATCACCCCTAGGCCAAAAAACAAGCTAATTGGTGAAAGAGGGTATAGAGGATCCAGTCTTCAGCCTTGGTTATGAGACAGAAATAAGGGCATGGTGGAGACAGAACAGGTCTCAGTGACCTGAGATTCAACTTCCTCTTTCCCCGAGGAGAAAAAGGAGTAAAAATTTTGAAAACTTTCTATAACACTACTCACCAGTGTTACATATATATATATATACAATATCACAATATGATTCAAAAATGATGTCTTATAGAATTATAGAATCCGGTTAAATAATTGCTAGTCCCTAGTCCTCTGAGAGAGACTAACAATTATTTAAACCAGCACCCTAATTTTACAGAGGAGGAAACTAAGACCCAGAATGATTACATAACTAGATTAAGAATTAAAAGACCTAGGATCAAATTCCAGTTCTATCTTTTTTTTTTAAACACTTTCCTTCCATCTTAGAATCAGTGCTATATATCAATTCCAAAGCAGAAGAGCAGTAAGGGCTAGACAATGGCTATTAAATGACTTGCCCAGGGTCACATAGCTGGGATGAGGCCATATTTAAGCCCTAAGACATTCCATCTCTAGGCTTGACACTCAATGCACTAGGCTACTTAGCTCCCCAACCAGTTCAACCTTTTATTATGGAAGCACCATTGGATTAACCTCTCAGGCTCAGTTTCCTCACTTGTAAAATGAAAAGTCTGTCCTAGATGATTTCAAAGTTCCCTCAAGCTGAATTTATTCAAAATCACACACCTAATTACCTTTGTAAAGACAAAGATTATTTCTGTTAAATGTCTGATCATCCTTTGTTGTTAATACTCCTCACCAGTGATAGCATCACTGATATGTGATAGCATTTTTTTATCATCAAGATATCTATCAAGATGTAGGTATAATCTGATACCACTTCCCCTATGCCTTAGGTGTTCACCTGAAATATTAACAGCTTAACTAAACTTCTGAGTCTAGAAAATTACCCCCAAATGCCTGAAATATTAGCTACTTTTCTCTTTCTCCCTTATTAAATATTCACCATTTACTGAATGAGCTAGATTCTTGAGATTCCCAACACAGAGAACTTTAAAGTTGGAGAGAAGATTTAGTTCAGTCTTGACTGAAAGTAGGAAAAGTGAATGCATTTGCTACTTTTTATTATCACCTCAATCCCATATAATTTCTAAATCTTGTCACAAAGTTTCTCAGGTATTCCAATATATATATATTGAGGCTTCTCCTCAAAGTAGTACCTCACTTAAATCTAACTGGAAAGCTAAAATTAAAAAGTTGAAATCATGGAGATGCATGGAAACAAACTTAAATAATAAGTTATGATAATTATGTATAGGATTTCATTTAAAATTAGAAATTAAAAATCCTTATCTAAACAAAGGCTTTATTTCTCAGTTTCCTCACCTTTAAAATGAAAGGGTTGGACTAGATGACCTAGAGGTCCCTTCCAGCTTTAGATCTATGATTATCAGAAATAGGATTTTGTCCGGAGTGATTAGCCATTATGGCAGCCATCCTCCTTACACCAATATCCATAAAATAATGATTCTTTCCTGGAATAAGATGCATATTAATTAGATCCTACAGCACTTGAGAGAATTTAGTTCAATTCCCACTAGTGGGGTCAGGAAATGCGTCCACCTTAGTTAGCAGTGAATTTTAAAATCTCAATGCACCACACAACTTAGGGTCATGGAGTAGAGTGGTTACCTCAAGGGAAGGGTAAAATCAGTGGCAGGAATTCTCTCATAGACAAGAATTGCACCATGTGGCTGAATTGATGGACTTCATTTGAAAGGCTGTTTTCTGTCCTAAGGAAATATCAACTACCCAGTTCACCCATCAATTCAATGTAGAATGATGCCAAAGAATTAAATGGCCAGGGAAGGGCTAGAGTTGGTGTTAAAAAAGGTAGGTGTGACAGATTAAAATTCAAATATTCAAATGAGTATGCTTAAGAAGAATTAGATTTAGGGTCTTATTTGAAAGGAATGAAAACTCTGGTGCTGAGCTGGGTATAATAATATGGGAAGAATTTTGCC
Organism: Monodelphis domestica; assembly: GCF_027887165.1. NCBI lineage: Eukaryota > Metazoa > Chordata > Mammalia > Didelphimorphia > Didelphidae > Monodelphis > Monodelphis domestica. Next base: position 170,787,695 of record NC_077230.1, read on the forward strand.
CACTAGAATTTTAAACTAAAATTATTATTCACTCTGAGGGAACAGAGTCATAAAATACCTCATTTTTGCCCATGAACTGCTAATTAATCGGCTTTAAAATCTAAAGGATTTTAGAGACTAAGAGTTCCAGGGGAACAGGATGCTCCATACATGTATCAGCAAAGGATTTCTTTTTTTATTTTTATAACACAGAAATGATGTGTTAATGTGCCCAGTAGGAAGACATACAGTCTTATTACCTTTCTCAGCTTTCTTTCCCCCAAATGTATAATTTACCACGCCAGTTTGCATAGGGATCCTCTCTGATGGAACTATAAAAGGCAAATTTTTGAGTATAATAAATATGTCTTCTAGAAACATGTACTTAACCTGTGGATTGTAAATTGCTTAATTGTAATTTATAAACTAAGGAAGGTTGCTAGAGAAAAACCTAATAATCAATGAGCATGATTCTTCCAGTGTGTAAATTACTCCCTTGGAGGATGGTAAATGCACTGAAAATCTGTATTTACTTTTTTCTTGGCACTAGGGTAATAGTTATTCAACCTGATTTTCCCTCCAACTTGTTTCATTCCCAGGTAATAAGAGTAGGCACTTAGGAAACTATAGGTCACTAGAAAACCCTTTAGTAACTGCCCGAAAGGGTGAATTAAACTGTATGTCAATGGTTTGAAATACTTAATGCATGCCACAAATACCGTACTATCTATCAGCAAGGCTGGGTATACCTATGGTTGGATTAAGTGGCCACATACATACTGTGATTTCAAAGACAGCAAAAGGCAAATATTGTTGGGAAATGGTGCTACATTAACACTTTAGCATCCAGATTAGTTTCCTGCCACACACTTCAAGAAAAAAGGCAATATTCTAAGGGAAAGGTAACAGAAATAAATTTTGATGGAGGTATGGAGTCAAGAAAGTCTAGAATTGCTGACCTGAGAGGAAAAGAGAAAAATATGGTGGATGGGATTATGGAAGCATGTTAGGAAATTAAGATTTCAGGCATGAAGGTGACAGAAATATTGTTTGAGAAGAGGAGATTCCTGAAGGTAAGAAGGCATTCATTCAATCAGTCAACAAGCATTTATTAAAGGCCTTCTATACATCAGGCACTGTGGTAGGTAGGAGATACAACAGTAATAAAACAGTCCTTGCCTCAAAGAATTAATATTTTATTGGAGGTTAGAGATGTGATTCCATACACATATAAATAAAAAGGATATACAAAATAAATGCAAAAAGTAATGGGAGTAGTGGAGTGGAATTTGTGTCTAGAGGATTTTTATTTAAAGTCTCATCAAAAAAGTGGCATTTAGGCTGAGCTTTGTTGAGAACTGAGGGTTCAAGGTTGCAGAGGTTAGGAGAGAGTGAAGCATATAGAACATATATGTCCATTTTTACTTATACAAATATCTGAGAGAGGCGATAGAATGCTTCATGTGGAGAATGGCAAGGCACATGGGTCATCACATCTGCTAGAATGTAGAGGGTGTAAAGAGCAGGGATGTAGCCTAAGCCTGGGAAGGTAGATTAGAGTGAGATTGGAAAGGGTTTCAAGTGTCAATCTGGAGTTAGTATTTTATTTTGAGCAACAGAATCACTGGAGCTTTTTTGAGCAGAGACTTAAACAGCTCAATCAGATCTATGCAACAACAATATTACTGGCCACGGTGTGGAGGAAGGATTGAAGAGACAAAGAAAGGGGGACATAAATAAGGATGTTATTTCTATAGTAAGAAGTAAAGATCCAGAGTGCTCACCATATGAATAGAAAGAGAACAGATGGGGGGAAAAGGTGTTTAGGGAGAATTAACAAGATTTGACAGTCAAGTATGTAGGATGAGAGAGAGCAATGAAAAAGAGTTGAGTGTGACCCCAGGGTGACAAACCTTGGTGACCATTTGGATGTCAGTACCCTTAACAGAAATAGAGAAGTTAGGAAGAGGAATCTGGGGGAAAGAGAGATTCTGTGTTAGATATATCATGCACAGGACCAAATTACCTTCATGTTAGTGCCAAGGTGCCAAAGGAGATAAAGCACTGTTTTCTGAGACACATGAAGTTGTCTAACACCAGCAATTACAAAAATGAGACCCTCAGTAAGGAGTAATCGCATGATGTGGACCCTGAATCAATTACCAGTTAAATAATTAAGCATCTTCTCCAGACACAAAGCATTTTACAATAAGCTCCATTTTAGGGTCACTATCACAAAAACCTTTTCAAGCTTCTTGAGGTTAGAGACTTCATTATATTTACCTCCCCTGGGGGCCTGCACACAATAAGCACTTAATAAGTGTTGTTGGATTGAATTTATTCACTCTTATTGGGTAATTTCCATGTTACCATTGCCAAAGGTGATTGAATGGATTCAGGAAGGTCTTTTAAATTTACCAGAATTCTAAAGTGTTTCATAACAGATAGTTGTGGATCCTGAGAAAAACAGAGCGCTTTCTTTGTTAAGACTGGTTCTACTCTATTTTATGCCTTCTTTCTGCTCCCATCTGACCAAATTCTGCTTTCCCTCTGTGTACCAACATGAAAATCGTGGTTTTTGGTTATTGGTTTTCCTAAATAGTGCACCTTTGTAAGGGAAAAATAAAACTGACAGGCTGCAATTAGGCAGATCTCTCACTTGGCACCAAGGAGAAAAATTTAAGTTATACACTGATTTTCATCCAATATATTGACTGGCTTTTACATCAGAGAACTCTTGATATATAGACAAGGTCAAGTTATAAGAGTAATGTTCCAGAATTACTTTTTAATTCCTGGTAGCTTTTGAAAAAAAAAGGCATTCCCTCCTGCTCATATTTATTACAGCTTTCATCAAACATTGGAGACTAGCAACCAAAAGGGATAATCTTCAACTAGTTTTCATTGATCCAGCATGGATTGCTCTTATGATTTATACTCTATAATATCAATATGCAACTTAAATTGCCTAGTCAGATATATATTTTCAAAATTACTCACATACATGTTTAACTCTTTTAATTCTGCTCATATTTTAAATTTTAAGTATGACCCATATTTATATGTATATTCCCTATGTGTATGCGTGTGAATATATATAATATATATTGGCTACTTAAAAAAAAAAGTTAATGCCAGCAAACCTCCCCCACTGCTTGTGTACTACAGTATAACAGTTCTTGATTACTCTGACAGAGTTCCAGTCACAGGTTGTGAGTCAGAAAGAGGATTTTCAATGTCCAGCAGCTAAATGTGTCAGCAATGACATTTCTGAAGTTCTATTTTTATAGAGAGAGGAGGGAAAAAAATCACTTCTTTGTATCTGTCCTTTGCAAAATTCTGTTTAACTGTAGCTTTAGCTGTGGACTACAGTAAGTGCCTTCTTAATACAAAATTATACACATTGACATTTTTAAACCATAATACTTCTGGTAATGAGAAAATAAGCTACCCAAGTTGTTTCTCGTGAATTTTTGGCCTCTTCCCTCCTCTCTCCAATTTTGTTTTAAAAAATGTGTGTGTGTATATAAATATATATATATATATATATATATATATATATAAATTAAGATTCATTTTAAATAATGCAAACTGGAATTCAGATCTATGGTTACCTCCTCTTGGCCAGATCTCCCTCATCTAAAAATGTGTAAATGTAACTGAAGATATAAATACTAAGTGAATTAAAAGTCAGCACTGTTTGGAGGCTTCTTTTAATTGGCCTACAGGGAGGTTCCCTGTATATATTAAAAAGATGGTGTGTCTGAATTATAACTAACCCACCTTTAAACTTCCTTTGTGTTTAAATGCACATTGTTGGTAAACCATGTTGATATGTTTTACAATAGTTTTTAGTGTGGTGAAAATTGTAAGTTTGGCCATCTTGGCATAAATGGAAATTTCTGATTGGCTGTCATATCATTGTCAATGATGGCTAATAAGTGCACAGCTCTGGCTGTTTTCCTTATTTTTATTTATAAATTCTGTTTCATAACAGCAATAAGATGCTCCAGGTCTTGCAGTACTGGGGGATTATTGCACTTGTTAGGTGGTTAAAATCACTGGGCCCTCTGCCTTGTGCCTTATAACACCACTGGAGGCACGTAATCACCCAGAAATGCACTGCCTGGAGAGTCTTAGTGCTTTATTATGACATATCTAACTTTCAAAATAAGCTATTTATTTTGAAAGTTGGAAGCATCACAATAGTATTCAAACAATAATTTAAAAAAAGAAGAAAATTCAGAAAATTGGATCAGAGAAATGGCCAGAACAGCAGAGTTCTCAGAGTAGACTTAAAAAAAAAAAAGATGCAACAAATTACCTACAATTAACTTTTTTCTCTACAGGTAAGAGAACAGACTGATACAATTACCTGGGTATTTACATAATCTTATTTACTTTCATATTTAAAAACAAATAACAATATATATATACAATGTATATTTAGATATATAATATATAAACTGCACATATAATACATGTATACGCACATTCATTTCATACTCATGCATTTTATATTTGCATATTTGCTTATATGGATGTATATATATATTCATTAATATACTTGCACAGGCAAGTATATTAATGAGTAATTCTTTCCTTTTTTAATAAACCCTTACATTCCATCTTAGAACTAATACCGTGTATTGGTTATAAGGCAGAAGAGAAGTAAGGACTAGACAACTAGACAATCACTTGTCCAGGGTCACACAACTAGGAAGTATCTGAAGTTCAAATCAGTTTGAACCCAGGACGTCCTGTCTCTAAGTCTGGTTCTCTATCCACTGAGCCACCTAGCTCCCATCCTGCATATTTGTTTCTAAAGCACACAATAAGATTAAATACTCAGGAAAATGTATGAGTAAGCCATACATCTTCATTAATATTCACTTAAGATTTTCATTTTCAATATTCACTTAAGATTCACATTTTGCCCCAAATTTCTTCATACATAGTCATACAAACATAGTCATATATGTGCATGCATACGAAAATGTGTATCCAACTTTTCAGACGATTGAAAATATTTATACATAAATTCATTTATGTGGGAGAACAGATTACAAAGATTTTCATAGTATGCAAAATCAAACTTTGATACACAAAGTATTTAAGAAGCTAAAAAATACATAATAAAAAATAAAATTGGAAAAATGTTGGAACCAGGATGATTTTTGAAAAAGAAAGGAAGAAAATAGTGGGAGGCAAAACATAGAAACATCATGCAATCACTAATCAGTGCTAGGGTTTAAATTTCCAAATTTAATTTTAATTTGTAAATAATTACTTGGAATTAAGATCCAATACCTTAACAATTGTTCTAAATAACAATGCAAACTGCAGGGGACTAAATTATCTTTTGAGAGAAAATACAAAAGTTTTTTTGGAAAGAGGCCAATTTTAGGTAGGGGGTGTTTATAGCCTGGGGAGTTACTGTAGCAATAGAAAAAGATTAATAATTTGCACATGTGAGATTCTTGGCAAGCAGGATGCAGCTGTAAAGAATTAACCCCTCCTGAGAGATGGGAAAACACAGAGCAGCTGAGAAGAGACAGGTTAGAAGAGACTGCAAAACTATGCAGGGTACAGATGTCCTCCAAGAGAAAATATGTAAAGTAGATTTTTAGGACTGCCTTGATTTGGGGCCTTCAATACGTATGTTATGAAATCTTAAATAAAAATAAAGTAGAAAATTTAGAATTTATTTTTTTAAATGCTAGGTCAACTTAAGCCATTTAAAAAGTCAATTATGCTAACTGAGAGAAGAGAAAATTGGTCAAATATTAAGAGACCACTAGTTTGTCTAAAATACTATATACTGTGGCTGATTTGATCAAAAAGTATATACATTTACACTTATCTCTTTAATCCTGCCACTCCAAAATGAGGGCTTCATCAGACTGTAGAAAAATATTTTGGGAAACTAGAACCTCAAAAGAAAATATAAACAATAATTAGGAAAATTTACTCAGACAAATCAAATGACTCAAATTGATGGTCTCATCTTCCTCCCCTTTCTTCTCTCCATTCTCTTTATTTTTCTCATATTCTTTCTCTTTTATTGCTGTTATATATATATATATATATGTGTGTGTGTGTGTGTGTGTGTGTGTGTGTGTGTGTGTACATATATATCTTTAATTCTCCAAGTGTTTCCATTTGTCATGTAACTGGATCATCAGAAGACATTTATCTTTTGCTATAAATGAAGAAACAATAATTTTTCAGGCATGTGTTCAAATGAATCTTTAGAGGTTTCAAAATGATTAGCTAAATTTTATCTTTAACTCAATAATTATATTATTATGTTTGTAGTAAGCAGTGGTGGCAGGGGTAAAGTAATATAGCTGGGGCCACACACCATAGATACACTTTGACAGCTCTGTGGGCACCTAGATTTAGAGAGAAAAGAGTATTTAGGTGTCAGTCTGTGCTTCAAAACAGCACTGGTGTGCAGTTATCAGACCAGCTGATATTTTTTGGTAAAATTCACAGTATAAAACATGGGAAGGTATGGAAGTAAAAAGCCAGGTAATATTATGGTGTTCCACTATAGTCGTTTCTTGCTTTTTCATTTTCTTCTCTGTTTTCTTGTTGTCATCATTTGGCCTAGCTACCAAACTCTTTCTGGATTCACCTGATATGTCTTCTGTTACTCTTGAGCTCAAATGCTGGATAGTATATCAAATATATCTGAATGATGATGATATGTGTCTTGGATTCAGCCTAGAGCAAATCCATGAAGAATAAACTAAAATCTCCATTTCTATGGAATGGATTGATTAAAATTCCATTGCAAATAGGTGTGGGTACCAGAAATTAAACCTTCATTCAAAGTGGTCAGGAATGGTAGGTGAGGCAGTAGTTTTAGTGAGGTATGAATTACTGTGACTTAGAAAATTGAGTGAATACTGGGAGAGGGCAGATGTAACAATGGCACCATAATATTTGTCTTAGATCTTTCCCCCCTGTGCAGTCTCCCTGATGTAAAGAACTGCAGGTATCATTTCGCTTGTTTTCATATGAAGAAAAGGAAGTTCAGAGAGATTAAGTGAGTTGTCCATATCTCCAACCATTAAAATGTGGGATTTAATTCCATATCTTTCTTTCAAATTCAGCATTCTCTCAACTTTTCAATTCAACCCTTCTTTTTCAGCCATAAGATTTTTCAATTAAGTCTTTGACTTGACTTTTGTATGCAAGTTGTTGATTCAGCCTACTTATATCTTTGCTGTGTCTTTCCAATGCCAATAGTCAATGACTCATAGCCAAAGGGTTTAACTGGAAAAATATTAGAATTAAGGAGATCTAGTTTTGCAGCAGTCAGAAGTTTGAACTCATTGAATGTACTGCTCTATTCCCCAAATATGATCTACCCATATCTCCTATTCAGTTCTTACTCATTGTCCCTCTTTAGACCTACAGTAAGAATGGCATTTGTTTGATATAGTCTGAGCTGGTTTTTCTTTAAAGGAGCAAGGACCCCTTCCTTGGAATTTGGTTTGTTTGGAAGATGAGTGCCTAAACCATTGCTGTATCTTCGTCACCTGAGCCATAAAGAACCCAAACAATGGGGAGCTGAGGCACAGAAGATTAGTAAAATGCTCATTGCCTTACTTGACATCCTTCTGATCCAGTGCTGCTACCTTGATGATTTTGGATATTGAAATAAACAGTGTCATTTTTTTTGGTAATCAAAAAAAGTGTTATTTAAATACTTTATTATTATTATTATTAGTTAAGTCACCTTTTGCTTTTTATAATCTACCAGAATTATATTACATTCTAGTCTTGAGCTAGACTTGACACAGAATAAGGGCCTATCCAGATATATTTGTGTGTGTGTGTGTGTGTGTGTGTGTGTGTGTGTGAAAAATAAAAGGAGAGAGAGAGAGAGAGAGAGAGAGAGAGAGAGAGAGAGAGAGAGAGAGAGAGAGAGAGACTTATTCCATGGTCTATTCAACCTATTCCGTGATCTATTCAACCAGTTACCTGTTACAATCTGGAAAAAAAGCATATATTTCATCATTTTTCACAATATAATAATTAGGTCATTATCTATGAGCTTTACCATAGATGTCTTATTTACAGCTTTCTAGAGATTAAACAATCAATGCATGCAATGTCTTTTACTAATATGAACATTTGGGAAAAAATTATTAGCAATAGAAAATATATTTTTGCATGTAATTTCACACAGTTCATTTTCCATGTAGTTGCTTCTGTCATAGTCTGGTATGGTTTAGATAGATAGATAGATAGATAGATAGATAGATAGATAGATAGATAGATAGATAGATAGATAGATAAACTAGATCTATATTAGAAAATACCTAGTTCCAGATGTCTATTTTATAGGTATAGAAACTGGCACCCATTACAATGACATTCTTCAAGATTCATTTTGTTCCTCCAAGGGAAAAACATTAAAAATTATTACAAAGATCTTAGAACAAGAACTCAATATATGACAAAAATGACTGAAACTTTGAAAAGCAATTTTACAAATACTAGGCATAGATCAGCATCACACTATAATACCAAGATAAGATCAAAATGGGCATATGATTTAGACATAAAAGGTGCTGTCATAGGCAAATTAGGGAAGTAAAGAATAATTTACACACTAGTTATATGGATAATGGAAGAGTTTATGACTAAACAAGATACAGACCATCACAGTAAGTAATATGGATGATTTTGATTACATGTAATCAAAAAGATTTTATATAAATAAAATCAATACAACAAAAATGAAAAGTAAAGCAGAAAACTGAGTATGGAACTAGGGAATTACAGAAAATTTCTCTGATAAAGACTTTATTTCTCAAATATTTAGGGAACGGAACCAAATGTATAATTATAGGAGCTATTCTCCATGTCATATGAAAAATGTTTCTAAATTACTGTGATTTGAGAAATGAAAATTAAACCAATTCTGAGGTTCTACCTCACACCTTTAAGATTGGCTTACATGACAGAAATAGAAAAGGACAAATATTTGAGGGCATGTAGAAAAATTGGGACATTAATGCACTGTTGGTGGAGTTGTGAATTTGTGCACCCATTCTGAAGAACAATTTGGAACTATGTTCTAAGGGATATAAAACTGTGCATACCTTTTTGATCTGCAATTCCATTCTAGAACTGTATCCCAGAGATGAAAGGAAAAGGAAAAGAATTTATAAATACAAAAATATTTATAGCAGCTGTTTTTCTGGTGGTTAAAGAATTGGAAATTGAGGAGTTGTCAATCAAATGGGAAATGGCAAAATGAGTTGTAGTCATTGATTGTGATGGAATATTACTGGTTATAAGAAATAATGAAGAAGGAAATTTCAGAAAACCCTAGGAAGATATAAGAACTGATGCACACTGAGCAAAAACCGGAGAATATGGTTCCTAGTAACAGCAATATAATATTGTAACAATGATCAACTAACTGTGAAAGACTTGGCAACTTTATTAATACAATGAACCAAGACAGCCTAACATACTTATAATGAAAAAAAAAACTAATTTTATCCAGAGAAAGAACTACAAACTGAAAATCAAAGCATAATATTTTATTTAACTTACATTATTTTTTTCTTGATTTTTTTGACAAGTTTGGATAGGGTTAGGGCTGGGGTAGAGGAAGAGAATTTGAAACTCAACATTTTATCATATAAATGTTAACATTTATAATGAATATTAAAATATACAAATAGCAGGTTATTCTCTTTATTTCACAGTCATGTTTCTGACCTTAAAATTATGAATATCTATAGAAACTTATCTGCCAAACTTGTTAGTTACTTTCTCATGTTTTCATTGAGTATGCTTTCAATATATTTATAGACCATTTGTGAAAATATTTTATGAAAAAATTAAAGCAGAAAAATTAACTAAAGTTAAGATCTTTTCAGTTGCCTTTAAAGAAATAACTGATTAAATCTTTGATGTTTCCTATGCTTTTGCAACTCCCCCCCCCTTAAATTGTATTGCCTTCAATTCAGAGTATGCTAGCCATGTTTGCTGATTTCATATATTTAACTGTCATTGCCAAATACTTCACATAGCATAATGAGTATTATGATTTTCTTTTAAATTTTATTCTAGACTAATGATTAATTTGACTGTAACTCCTCTCACCAGTGAAGATAAGCTATTTTACTGAAGCTTTATAGTCTTAAAGAGTTGCCTGGGCTATTGAGAGATTAAGTGATTTATTCATGATTTTATAGTTTATTTGCATCAGAAAAAGGACTTAAATCAAGGCTAGCCCTCTTTCTGCTATGCAACATTGTCTTTCATGAGTATTGAGATTAGGATATTCCAAATGTGGCCATTCCACTACATAGTTTTATGTTCAATAAAAACTTTTTTAATGCAGTGATAAATGAAGGCCACTCTTAAAGGATTGTAAATGTGACTAACTTTAGGCAATTTTAGGTATGTTATTCAACTTGTGATGACCAGTTATGAAGGAGGAAGCACTGTTGTATTTTCTATCCAAACTACTATGTTTTATAATATTGCCATCCCCTCCATCAGTTTTATATTCATATCATAATCTTTTCATGATCACTAAGGGTTTGGGATATTTGTTTTTGCTTGTGTAAAATAGTCACATGGAAAATATAAATTGGGTTTCTTTCAAAACCTAATTTGTCTCTATGACAGAACTATTTTCTCTGAAAATATCTCATTATTCTATATTCTGTTTAAATCAAAGCCCAAAGATCTGTTTCATTTAGCATTCATTTGTTGTGTTCCTTCTAGTTTTGTCTACTAACACCTTCAGGGTTATCTGAAGTTAAGCTGGATCATCAAGTTCTACACAAATATATTTTTTCTTTCAGATTTTTTGGGGTATTTTGTGACCTGATACTGCACACAGTCTTGAAGGGTCCTTCTTGATAATGTTTTACAAATGAGCTAGTCTTCTAAATTGTTGTTGACCTAGACTGCCATGCCCCTTCACTTGCCAAGAAGTGAATAAAGAGAATAAAATGGTCTTTGAATTTTTCTTCAGTTTCCTCATTTTGGCAACTGGATTGCATTCCTTTAGACTGCCTGAGAAGGTAATATAGTTTAAATAGGTAAACAGAGGCAATGCTACAGAGGTTAATAGAAGACTTTGAAAATAAATATAATTTTGAATCCCCCTCATAAAGTATTTACATACAAACATATGTATAAATATGTGTATACATATACAACTCTCACACACATACATATATATAAATACACATACACACATATATATGTATACATATTATATATATATATATATATATATATATATATATTTGCCTGCAGCCACCACCAACGTTGATACTTCAACCTTCATCTGAAATTCTCTAATGTGTCTTTGTTGTGGGGAATAGGACCTTGACAGCAGCCTGATCTTTCTGCTGAATAGGTCAGTCTCCTACTGAGCTGGAATTTGCAACCTTCCAGGGGTTGCCTCACCCAAACATTACATATATTTTCAGCCAAACCAAGACTTGAACATGACCATTATTTCTAGGCTTCAGTAAAACGTTCACAAGTAAGTGTGGACTATCTAAAAGCTAAATAAAAAATGCCTTGGAATTATAGCCCTTGAATACTCTTCCTATTAACCAATATATTTCTAATAGTTTCCCTTAACCGAAAATAGCACCACACACAAATCCAGTAATGGAAGCATTTGTCAAGCTGTGTTAGTTAACAGTAACTCTAATGTAAGGACTACAAAATGTTCAGGGAAAATTAACCTAATGATTTAGCACAATCCCATGTTTAATTAACACAGTAATGTTTTGCCCACTAACTCTTCTATTGACTAAAATAGTATTTTATCATACAAAATAGAATAATAATACTTGACATTTATGTGGTACTTTTTACAGTCACAGCATTTTACAATATTTATTTAATGCACACAAAGCCTTCCAAGGTGGGTAAGATTTATTACCCCATTTTACAAATGAGGAAAACAGACAGAGTCCTTAAAGATTTGTTCCTGCAGTTAGGAATGAGTCAATGGCATCGATGGAATTGGAGTATGGAACTTCTTTTTCTTAGTTCTAATTTGAGTATTAATTCCCTTTCCTATCACAATGGCTATTCAGTTTATCCCTTAGGGGCCAATGGAAACTTTCACCTGCCAACAACATGTTCACCTGCTCTAATCACATTAACCAATCACCTGTTCTCTTCCTTCCTCTTTTAGCTGGGCCTTCTGCCTGCTAAGCTCAGTGAATATGCATCATATTTTTGTAGTCAAACACTCTAAAGGGTTCACCCACAAAAACCAATTCTCAAGAAACCTTTGATTAAAAAAATAGAATTGAACTATAGGAAAGAAGAGATTAAAGTTTCACAACAGTGTATTTCAATATGTGGAAGGGGGATTGGTTTAAGAATGGAATTGTTAGAGAGAAAAAGAAGTGAAAAACAAAGACATGGGTGGGAAAGAAAAAGAAGTTATGTGAGGGAGACTTTCAGTTTATAGGATGACAATCTGAATAATTTTAAGAGCTGATCTCATGGAGACTAATTAATTGATAATGCTGCCTGAGGATCTAATGCCAAAACTATGAACTTAGTCTTCTTGTCTTAGTTTTTTTCAAAGAACTGAAATAATATATAGCTCAGCTGAGTTTTGTTAATTTTACACAAATAAATTCTGTTTCTGTTTTAAAAAAAACTGTATAGTAAATCACTTCATACCTATGAGTCTCAGATTCCTTCAATGTTCATCTGAACTTTAAATGTCTGACCTTTCCATTTTTAGAATGGTGCCTCTCACATAGCTTCCAACTTCTGATGTTCATTTCAACTTAACTTTCTTCTGAAGACACATTTCTTGGTGCCTCATACAAGCATGTCTTCTTCTTTTGATACCCATGATACACAGAGCCAACATGAAGATTAGCCATATCTGTTATTCCCCATTTTCACTGTCAAATGTTTTCTTCTGCCATAATCTCTCAGCAACCACTTCTGAAGTCACTTTCCCTCTGGTCCTATAAGTTCAATAAGCACCTCATAATCTTTGGCTATATTTCCATCTTTTCCTTTTATGAATTCTTGGAGTGGCCTTCAAATCCCTCATTTTCCTCGGCTCTCAGACTTTGCCTCCATTCTACATTAAGCACCACAGAAGTAGCACCTAAGACTTCCTCAATTTAGTTCCTATGAATAGGAATTTGTTCTGGATTGCAGAGTTGCCAGTTATAACTCAGTAAAGAGATAATGGGACTTAGCCAAGGTCATGAAACAGCAGTTAGAATGAGCATTCAAATTCTTCTGGTCCTCAATCTCATATTCTTTTCACTACTTTTCTTCAAGTAGGGGTTCTAAAACTAGGGTCTTTCAATGGATTTGCAGATATATTTAAGGCCCCCATGGATTTGGATGAGAGAAATAATTTCATCTTTTTCCGCCTTCAACTTTTGGTTTCCTTTCTAGACATTTAAAAATAGCATTCTGACAAGGGGTTCATAGATTTCATAAGCAGTCAAAGAACTTTGTGACACAAAAAGTGGTGAAGAATCCTTGTTCTAAAGAAACAGTTATTTGCTTGAAATTAAGTAAAGGCAATGGTATAGGTTTGCTATTCTTTTAGATTATTATCAATTTAAGAAGGACATTAACAATCTAATAGACATTCTCTGAAGAATATCCAGAGGAGGGAAATTAGAATGAAGTATTTTGATTCTATGTCATATGAGGACCAGTTGAAAGAACTGGGGATATTAAGCCTGGGGAAAAGAAGTCTAGAGGAGACATATTCAAAGAAAATATATTTGATGGACTATCTGATAAAAGAGAAAGTGCTGTTTGTTCCAATTGACCCCAGAAGATAGAACTAGGAACAATGGGTGGAACCTGAAAAGAGCTATCCAAAAGTGGAATGGGTTGATTTGAGTGGTGATTGAGTCCCTTTTATTAGAGACCCTCAATCACATATAGATGACCACATGTTAGGCATATTATAGTGAAAATTCATTTGAGGTATTTGTCAGACTTGATGGTCTCTGAAGTCCCATCCAAATATAAAAATTATGTCTCAGAATATATGGAAGAAGCTAGAGATCTAGTCATTTTTGTAGCTATCAAAAGGGAATCTTTCCTTACATTTGTTCATTGGAAAGTTTTAGGATGCTAGGATAACATTTTTTAGTCTAATTATATGAGGAAAAGAGATAAATTTTGTCAAAAATATCCATTTTCCCCCTTTCCTCCAAAACAACTATTAAACAACAACAACACTCTTAGTCCTTAGTTCTCAGGAAGCATGAAGGTGGGTATTATGAATGTCCCTTGGAGATAATGGTGACTAGGCCACTTGGAAGAAATAGTTCATCTACAATAGAAATCTCTGGGGAGCCACTCCCCAGGGGACCAGGACACAGCTGTCAATCACCTCCAGCCAGGAGCCATCAAATTCGCTTATATAGAAGGCTTTTATCAAAGAGTTGTAGAATCTTAGAGCTGGAAGAAGTCTTGGAGATTTACAAAGCCAAGTCAAACAGTGGTTCACACATTCTTCACTTTTTTATTTTTTCTTTTACTATCCTTTCTATCTCTATCCTTCATGTCTTCTATCTTTTGTCTTTCCTTCAATTATCTTCTCCCAAGTTCTCTCTTCCTCATTCTGTTTATACCACACTATACTATATTGATTAAATTAGAATGTGATCACTTTAAAATTAAGCTTCAACCGAATTACCCAAGGCATCTCAAACAACATATGGATAATTTTCTGGTATTCTACTATGTAATTCCTTCTACATTTGAAGATTATAAGTAAGAGAAGTCAGTCCACATTAGATTCAGTCTTAAGATAAGTGGATAAAATAATAATAAAATGTTTTTTAGAAGAGACTGTTGTGTATATGTATGCATGTGTGTACATGTTTGAGAGGATAGTGCATCAAAGAAAGAGATTGTAAAAACAAAATTTTTCTTTCTCAATTTAGGGGAATTGAATTTTGACTCATAGGTATTTTAGCTTTGGATCTTTTGGGGGGGATAAGCATTCCTGCTTCACTTTTATAACCCTAGAAACTTGGTAGCCTATATCAAGTTCCATGAAAATTCTACTTCAATAACTCAGAGGTGATGCTATTTACATGGACTCTACGTCAAGGCAAAATATAAAATCTGAAAGGTTCTATTCAGATTTCAAGACTCCCAAGATGGTTGAATGTTGCAGCCCAATCTTAGGTTATGTGTATTTGAATCATCATCCCCAGAGTTACCTCAAGGAGATAAAATTTCTCAACCACAGAAACTCTCAAAAATTAAGTTGGTTTCTTAAAGGACTGAAGTAAGACTTTATTTATGAAATTCAACCCAATTTGTTGAAACATAAAGTTAAATGCCTATGGAAGCTTTCCAATATGACTGGTTCTTTAAAAAAATTGGTTTGTTTTAGAGAAAGTGTAGTCATATTTAAACAAATTCCTCTCTGAAGAAAGATAAGTCCTATTGTACTTAACCTAGGAAAATGTTGCCTTTTCAATGAATTAAAAAAATATAATGACTTATTTATACAATACACTAAAGTTTACAAATCACTTTACTTGTAATAAAGCTAAAGTTAAATATCACACATATCTTTATTTTACTTAAGAGAAAATTGGTCATCAGACAAGTGAAGTTATGACAAAAGAGGAAAATGAAAATCATTGAAAAGGTTGAGGGAAAACAGACATGCTAGTACACATCCACTACTGGTAAATTTCTGAAATTTTCCATTCATTCTGGAAAGCAATTTGGAACCATGCTTCCAATGTGACTTAACTATTCATACTCTTTTACCCATCAATACCACTACTTGGCCTATACTCCAAAAAGATCAAAGAAAGAGAAAAACGACTTGTATGTATAAAAGTATTTATGACAGCTCTTTACATAGGGCTTGTCCTATATTTGGGGAATGGTTAAATAATTTAGAGTATATGAGTATAATGGTAGTGTATTGTGCTATAAGAAATTATGAAATGGACAGTATTGGAGGAAACCAGTAAGGTCTTATGTAAAACAAAATGAGAAAAACCAGGAAAATATTTTATATAATTATAACATAATTATAGAGAATAATTACTTTGAAAAACTTTGAAACTGTCATTTAGAGATTTCAAGTAAATATAAACTATTTTTAAACCAATAATCTAAATATAAATCACTATGCCTACTTCCTGCTAGATAGATGATAATGTAAAATATGAGGACAAAATGTGAAAATTTATCTAGCTGGACTATATATGTTTATAATAATAATGCCTAATTTTTTATTTTTCATATTGTTTTTGTTTCATTTGAGTTTTTGATGTCAAGAAGTAAGAGGAAAAAAATATAAATTCATGTAAAACAAGTTTATTTTGAAAAAAAATCAAAGTGCTAGAGTAGCTGTGTGGCTTGATGAATTGAGATCCAGGTCCAGAGACAGGAAGTGCTAGGTTCAAATTTGACCTCAGATATTTCCTAGCAAGTCACTTAACCCACATTGACTACCCCTTACAACTCTTCTTCCTTGGAACCAATACACAGTATTGATTCTAACATAGAAAGTAAAGGTTTAAAAAAATGAGTATAAAATTAAACCATTCACTGAACATGAGTGATAAAAAGAGAAAGTAAAGAAGGAATTCTCTCAACTTTTAAAAATGACCAAAAAAAAGTAAAAAAGACCAGGATAAGGGATTGATTTAAATCTTTGGTGGAAAGAAATTTTCATGGAAAAGTTGTTTTTTTCTACTAGTGAAAAATTATTTTGAAATATTTATTTCCATTTGAACTATGTTCTAAATAAAAACAATCATATCAAATGGGTGGAAAAATCAATCACTTTTCTTCTAAATTTCTACAAATAGGAGTAAATCTTGCCATGTTTGGGGATGGAAAAAATCAGATTAGAATATATATTACAGTGCCTCAGAGAAAATAATTTCCATTTTGCTTTCATTTAAGTAAAATTTCTCCTCTTTCAGATCTGTAGCTTTCTTGTTTGATTCCCTTCCTAAGTTTTTTGTTCTGTTCTGTTCTCTTTTGATAGGCATAGAAAGGAAATTTAGCATTAGTAGTACTAGAATCTGGAAATTAAGTAATATCAAAGGAGTCCCATTGAAAACTTTGTGGATTAGGAAAATGAGGCTCAGATACTTGTGTGACTTTGGGCAAATCATTTAATGCCTGAGCACTTTATTTCTTTATCTGTAAAATGAGGATATTCAGTGACTTATAAGATTACTTCCAGAGCTCTAAATGCTATAATCCTGTTTTATCCATTATGCATTCAGGCAGTTAGGTGGATAGGGCACAGGGACTGGGAATCAAGAAGATCTCAATTCAAATCTTATCTTAGACTCTTAAACTAGGAGTGACCCTGTAAAAGTCACTTAATATTTTTGTCCCAGTTTGCTCAATTGTAAAAAGGGAATAATTTCCCAGGATTGTTCTGAGGGTCAACTGTGATTTGTAAAGTGCTTTTCATGGTACCTGGCACATAGCATGTTGTGTGTATGTAAAACATATTTATATAAATGCTAGTTATTGTTGTAATTTTTCACATCTAATATACATCCTGTCTTCTCTTGTCTTCTCAGCCTAGTATGAATTCCTTTTCACCTCCATTTACTAAAGCCTCTTTATTCCTTCAAAATAAAGATCATGCACCCTTTTCTCCCTGAGTAATTTCCTGACCCTTTCTTCTTTCTCTTGGCCAAATCTGTTCATTCTCTAATCATTTTCACTTAGTAATTTGCATGATCCACCCCTGTGTACCTATTCCACCCTGCAGAGGTCATCTAGTCCATTCCCTTTATAAGTAACTTATCTGTGCAGCTTCTTTTAGTACACGTATTCTCTCTTGAGAACAGATTCAGTATTATTTCTGTTTTTTGTTTTTCATTTTTTTATCCTTAGTACCTAGCCCAGAGCCTAGTGCATTTGGGGAAAACTGAGATGCTCTCAGATCTATAATTTTGCCATTTAGAGAATTCCCAGCCCAGAAACCCCCCTCCAAAAAGAAGACTAAAAACTTCTGTAATCTCTACTCTCAGAAGCACACCTTGGGGGAACGGAGATGTCTGATGACTTTCCCTTGATGTGTGTTAAATACAGAACTTGAATCCAGGATTTTCCAACCATAAGGCTGGCACTCTCTCCTGTGTTGCCTTTCACCTTTTACATAGCAGAAAATGAAAAATGGTTGTTGAATTAAATTGAAAAGAAGAATTTACAATGAAGGTAAAATGATGTGAGTCCACAATGTCTGTCATTGCCTTATAGCATGTCAGGCTTTTAGGCTGATGTATCAACTAGGCCACTATAGTAGCAGCAGCACAAGTCACTAAATGATATTGTTTGCTGAGACAGTTAAGTGTCTTCCTGAGTGGCTAATTTGTTGACAGAGAATGACTAGGATGTAAAGTAGCATAGAAACCAATATTTGTAAACTACTGAATTTGAGGGGAAAATATTTATAAAAGTTTATTACTCAACAAGAAGTCAGAGATACAATCGGTGACTGAGGGAGAGAAAATACAAATAATGGGAGTGAGAGGAAATTAGAGAAAAATACAAAAAGAAAATGAGAGTGCATGATATATAAGTGGAAATTTGTAACTTATTAATTTTTTTTAATTTGATAATTTTTCTGTTAGCCAGTAGTAAATGAAAATCAAGAGCTAAATGAGAACAGGATCGTTTTGTTGTCTAAATCTTTCTATTATGATGATTTCTACTAAATCTTTCAATTATGATGATTTCTACGCAACTCATCTCCCAATGTATCCATAGCACTTGGATACTGAATTCCTTGTCATTTCCAGAAACATCACCTCCAGAAAGCAGTACTTTCAAAATAGCTCATGAATTCCTGGTTTATTGATACTTATCCCCTCCCTGGAAGATAATACCGGTAACTGGGTCTCTAATTATTTTGAGAAAATCACACTTACCCTACCCCACAGGAAGGGAGAAAGAAAGGGAGCACAGAAACTAGAAGGACCCCAGTGTTTTCAACCTCTCTCAGCAGATTATTTTCTTTTCAATAATATGTAAATATTATCATACACAACTTAGTGAGTGTTTTGATACTTCTTCCCTATAATCCACATTCTTGTTGAAAATCTGAGCTCTGGTTTGGCTATTCCTCGAGCCATTAAAGAGCACATGATCTCACTGGTTAGCAGACAATAGGTTTAAATCTAAGAAAACAAAGATTTTGGGGGGTCAAAGGCTTTGCTTCAACTGTCCAGGCAATTGTGAATATGATCTTCATTTCCTGCATTTTCAAGATGAAAAGTGAATGTGTTGTTGGTTTTGTGGTCTTATCTAGAGTCAAATGAAAGGGTGTGGGCTCATTTCTTGAGCCAACAGTTCAGTTCAGATATCAAGCTGCCAAATGCACTTGCCAGTTAGAACTTTACAGACCACCTGACCTGAGTAAACTGAAAATTGATTCTATAGATAGTAAATGGTAAAACTGGAAATAAAACCTAGGCCTGAGATCTTATCACTTTGGGACCATGAGATCTCATAAATTAAGCATCATTGAGCCTGGTGTCTCCTTCCATTGCCGCTCTCTGGAGAAAACCTAAAAGCCAGGGCACTCTAGGATGAGCGGTGGATGATTCAGTAGGTGGCACAATTTTCACTGAGTCAGTACTGAACTGATGCCCCAGAATGGTACGAGGGGGCACTTCGCTGCTGGAGGTGTCGTCTAATGGATGAGGGTAAAACCAAGGTCCTGACCACCAGCAGTTATTAAAAATCCCATGGCACTTTTCAAAAGAGTAAAGATGATGTTAAACCCTGTGTCCTGGCCAATTTCCAAATTGGGCAATTATATTCTGCCTACTTAAAATTTCCCTGTAATTTCAGTGGGATAATATATTCTTCAATTTCTTCCCTATGCTTTTGCCATTACCCGCTCAGAGGTGGATGCATTTCGATGGTGAAGGAAGTGATGAGACTTTGAAAAATGTCTTCCAAGCTCTGGGATCTGGGGATGAAAGGTGCAGTATCTATCTATCTATCAGAAAAAGGTGCCATTTTAGTTTGCTTCCAGATTAAACTACTCTCCTGTGATTAGGCTGTCTATAAGAAAATTGCCAAATAAGTGTCTTTAAAAATAGCCTCGTCAGGTAGTCAAAGGTGCTCTGCTTGCAAAGGTTTCCAAGACAGACATTTTAATTCTATTAAGTTGTGACTAAGAAATGAGGCTTCTTCAGCAGTGAATATATTATGTAAATATTAACAATTTAAGCAGAAAATTACAGGCATTTAATGGGAATAATTAAATCCTCTAACTTCTTCCTATTAAGGCCTAGTTCAACCACTTCAAAATAGAAGCAACCATTTTGGTTTTTCTTAAGATGTACAAGTCGTATGGGTTTTCTTTCATGTGAAACCTTGATTGGAAAGAAAAGATCATTCTTGGAGAACTTCTCTCCATTTATGAATGAATGGTCTTTATAAAAGGAGTGTTTTAAAAAAAAAAAAACTTCCATTGACCCACCTTACCTGTGGGGAAAACCCATAGAAAAACCTTTTATAATTTCAACATGGTAAGTGCAAGGGTACCTATCCTTTGTCTGCTGTGTTTCCAGCTCATCATCAGAAGAAAGTGTCAATAAAAAATCTGATGTCTCTGACATCTCTCTAGTATTTGAATCTTTATCTTCCGTCTCTGCTTTTAACTTCTAAAATATTCACTGCCAGAGAAATGTGATATTTAAAAAATGTCTATTTCTTTAAGTAAAATAAAATTCTTTTAGGAGTTGTTTTTGTTTTTAGATTGCTTTTATTTTGTTTTGTTTTGGTTGTTGTTATAAAGTTAAATTTTCTAATGGTCTGTTCTTAAAAAGTCAAATGGTATTTTTTTTCTGTTTTACCTTCCTTGTGAAGATTTCCTTCCACGTAGTCTTAAAGTTCTAAGGGCCTCAAAGGTATCTGCTTCTAGCACTTTAATTAATTTTAATTGTATTAAAAAGTCTTTTTTATACTAACTTCCTTGAGTCATTCTGTTTAAAAGATATATTAAAAAAAACTTCTCTCCTGTGCTTATTAATAACACAGTTAAAAGGAGAAAATGTTTGAAAGCATGAGAAAAAAATCTGCCAGCATTAAGAGACAGTACTAAATACTATGGGGAAGAAGATTATAGTTGCTGAATAAAGAAATCACTTGAAAAGGAAATAGCATCTTTAGAATTTGAACTTGCCTTTAGCAGAAAATGTTGTAATGTTTTTAGTCTCACATTGACAACTATAACAGACTTTACTGAATACTGGTAAGAGTTCACTTTGTAATAGCAAAAGTAGTCACTCACTCTGATCACTGTGTCTTTTTAGTATGCAGCCCAGAGGATTCAGAAAAAGATTACATTTACCATAATTAACATATATGTAAATGGAGATCATGGCTATGAATGATAAATTTTCATAGCAATTTAAACCTTGTACAAATTAATCAACCATACAGACACTTGATTAATGAAAGGCAGTGTCACTTTAAAATGCAACATGTTAATATATATTACTGTTATCACTGATCAAAGAATCTTTAAACATAAACCAATTAGAAGAAAGTTCAATCTACATTTTTTACCAATTTTAATTCCCATGTAATTATAATGGCAATATGAAAAAAGAAGGCATTTTATTCTGCTTTCCTATTTATTTACTAAAATCAGTCATGAGTCATGCAAATGAAATTTGGCTACTTCATTACTGTGATTGGATTCCCAAAATACAGGATTACAGTAGCACTGAAGGAGAAGATGAATGCATAAAAGCAATTACAAAATAGAGTCGAGACGTTTATTCACATATAATACCTAAATTTAGAACTTTCCCATCGACTTCCCTGCCTTCAGTTCCACTGGTTACAGAAGAACTGCCTACAGACATATGGATTAAATAGTGGAGGTCCAGTAAGCTATTTAGGATGAGGTCTCTTCTGCCATTTTGCCAGATGTTGTCTACCTCAATCCCTTCAGAGGAGAATGAGGAAAGTTAACTGTTATACTGTCACATTTCTTTAGGATTATCTTAATTTTTTAATAATGTCAAAAAACACCATGACTTGGCATTGAGATAGTTATTGAATGATTTATTTAACAATTAGGCAAATAACAATGTTGTAACAAGATAATATAGCTAACATGATAAGCTGTGTTCAGATAATAACTTCTCAGATAATCTATCCGATAATCACCTACATATCTTATAAATAAATAATTACTCTAAGGTAATTAGATCCTTGATTTTAGCATTTAGGAATGAAAACTTTTGATTGAATAGAAACAAAAGACCTGCCCATGCAATTTTGATACAAGGTAGAATATGAAGGGCAGCTAGATGGCTCAGAGGATGGAGTGATGTACCCAGTCAGGAAGTTGTTCAACCGTTTCAGTTGTGACCCTGTTTGGAGGTTTTCTTGGCAAAAATACTGGAGTGGCTTTACCATTTCTTTTTCCAGCTCATTTTATAAGTGAGGAGATGGAGACAAACATGGTTAAGTGACCAACCCATTTTATAGCTCAGTTTTAGATGAGGAGACTGGGACAAACAAGGGTAAGTGACTTGCCCAGGGTCATACAGCTAATGTCTGAGATCAGATTTGCAGTCAGGAAGATGTCTTCCTGACTCCAGGCACAATAGTCTATATACTGAGCCACCTATCCTCCCTCAAGACCAGACTTCAAGACATTGAGCAGGCATTTCACCTCTCTTTGTCCTCAGTTTTCTTTTCTGTAACATGAAGATTCCCATCTGGAGGTACCCAAGAAGATGGTAAGAGGGATCTAGTTTAAGGTGAGGAGATCTTCCTATGTAGAAGAGAAAAGATCAAAGGAAGCATCATAACAAGATTCACTAGATTCAACAAGTTAAGATTTTAAAATCCAAGAGAAAGGTACTAAACACCTCTCATATGTGAAGCACTATAGTCAGCACTGAGGCTAGAAAGACAAAAATGAATATATTCTGGCCCTCATGGTATTTATTGCATTTTACTTATTGTTTTCCAGACACAAAGGGTCAGTCTATAAAAGGATACAGAAAGTCACCCATCCTATATTAAGCATTTACTATGCTTTAATCACTCTATTAAGTACTGGGGGTTATAAAAAGGACAGATAACACCTCTATCCTCAGGAGCTTACACTCTATAGAGGAGGCTGCAAACAATTATGTACAAATGAACTATGCCGAGGTGGGAAAATCTCCTTCTATAAGGTGAGATTTGGCTGAGATTTCCAGAAAGCCAGAGGAAGAAGGAGGCAGAGATGAGGAAGGAGAGAATTGCAGGCATAGAACATAGCCTATGAAAAATGTAAAATATGGGAAGATGGAGTGTTTGGTACAAGGAACAACATGAAGACTGGTGGCACTGAATCTTAGAGCTTGTAGAAGAGAATTATGTTATAATGCTGGGAATGTAGGAAGGAGCCAAGTTATGAAGGCATTTAAAAGCTAAACAGAGACTTTTATGTTTAAAGATGGGAGAAATAGAAAAAGATAAGGAAACAGATGGAAATTTGTTATGAATGGAGCATAGACTTTGGTGGGCAAAAGGGTTAAATAATACTAAAAAAATGAAGTCCAATTAAGAGTTCATATTTCATCTGAAAGACAATGTAAAATCAACATTTGTGTCATATGAGCAGCGCCAAATGCTAGATCAAATTTAACATCTATAAGAATAAAAGCTAACACATATATACCATTTTAAGTTTTGCAAATGACTTTACCTTTGAGCCTCATCAAAAGAGACAAATGCTATCATGATTCCCATTTTACAGATGATGAAACTGAGGCTGAGAATGTAAGCAACTTGCCCACAGACACATAGCTAAGTAAAAAATCTGAGGTAGGAATTGAATTCATATTCAGATTTTATGACTCCAAGTCCAGTATTCTATCTTCTTTAACAAATGTGTTAAACCAAAGTCCCAGAATACTCTTCAGTGTTGCCCTAACCAGATTTAAAAAGTAATTGGGAAATATTTAACAAAAAATAAAAATACAACAAAATATCAATAATGTTAACATATAAGTTAGTTTGTGAGACAATTTGCATATATCCAGTTAGGGATATTTGTAAAGGCTTCAAAGAAGATGTGGTACCTGAGTACCCTGTGGAATTAAGAACAAGTTGGTCCTCAGGTTCCTACTATATGAGATGTGGGAACTGAAGGTGCTATGACAGTCACTTTATTGAATGAAAACAGATATATTGAGTGGTTAATAAATACTTCATCATGAATTAAATATACTATGAACATGTTTATGAACAAACATTGAGCGATTGTTTTTACCAATGATATTCGACTTTTTAGCTAACCATCATTGTACTTTATGCCACTATATGAATATAGTTGATATTTAAAATGTGTATACTTCCTTTGTGGGAAAATGTTGCAATTTATCCAATATATCCCATACTAAATGATTATTTTTTTTATTTTTTTCCCATAGATTCTCAATAAAATTTTCCAACGTGTGAAAGATCTTCCTCTAGATCATTTCACATTTAAAAAAATTTTATTTTTATTGTCATGCAACACACTTCCATATTGGTCATTGTTGTAAGAGCATACTCATACATAACCAAAACACCAAAATAAAATCATAAATATACTGACTGATGTGAAAGACAATTCCAACAGTTCTTTCACTGGATGTATATAGCGTTCCCCATCATAAGTCTTTGGGGATTATTCCAGATCATTGCATTGCTGAAAGTAGTCAAGTTTTAACAGATAATTATTGCACAATATTGCTTTTACTTTGTGCCATGTTCTCCCGGTCCTGCTTACTTTGCTCTGCATCAGTTCCTGTAGATCTTTCTGGTTTTTTTTTTCCTGAAATCATCTTGCTTATCATTTTTTACAGCACAATAGTTCTTCATTGCCAACATGTACCACAATTTATTGAGCCATTCCCCAATTGATGAGAGTCCCTCAATTTCCAATACATCATTTTAATTAATGTGTTAATCATTCTTTATTCCTCAACCTTACTGTCTGAACAGATTACCTTTTAGAATCATATATTTTCTCTTTCATGTACCTTGGGCAATGTATTGGACATAAGTCATCATTGGAAATTTGCTGCAGGTTTCTTATTTTCAATACGTGTCTTTATGTTGCTTTTTGAGTCATTTGAAAATTTTACTTCTTGGAATTATGGTGAGTCGAATTTAGATTATTGTTGTATAACAGCTGTGTAGAAAAAAATTAGTCTAGCACTAGAGACCATCCTGAGGAAAACTGTGTTCAGTTTCTCAAATACTATACACACTGTTCCTCACCTCCCATTTTATTTGAATGGCAACTCATTGTCCATCTGTAATGACTTTCTTAAATGTGTGTTCTGAACTATTAACTCAAAGAATTTTCCAGTCAGCAGTATATTATAATCTGGAGAATAAGCATTTCATTCATTTAGTTTTTTTCCTGTATAAGTGCTTGTCAATCTCTTTTGACAATCATGAGTCTCACTGAAGAAATCTTGAAATGGTCTAGACTTTGATGCAATCATTACAATATCATCTGAATGGGGAAGGTGCATGTAGATGAACTCACCATATAAAGGGAATCTTCATTAACCCATTATAAAAATTATCCGCATTATGGTGGCAAAATTAATTAGAAGTCCATTGAATGTTTATCTCTGTGATTTTGTTCATTAAAGCATCTTGCATGGTTTCAACATGTGTATGAGAGACTCTTTGTTGAAGGAAGGGCATTAAAAGGGTATTTTGTACTACCAGTAATTTTGTTTAGGTGAGGAATGGGACTGGGTCCAGTGTAACCAACATGCAATAAACAATGAGAACTTAGTCTTTGTACCTTTAAGTCACTTATATAACAGAAAATACATGGTCTGCTTTGCAAATTTCTTTGTCAAAAGTTGTGTTATTTTCTCATTTTCATCATGATCAGCACTTAGACCATCTCGTAAAGATTTTACAGTAATGAGAAGATAAATATGCTGGTCAGTTGGTATAAATGTTATTTTGATTGCTTTGGGGGAATGTTAATGTCATATGTGTTTTACCATTATTTTGTTACTTTCTTCTTCCTGAAATACATTGCAAAGAAACCCACCCCCAATGGCACCAAGATTTTGTCACCTTCTGAATGGATTTCTTCCTGTTATCATTTCATTCATCAATTGAATAAAACATTAAATAACAATTCTGCATCCAAATGATGTACAATAGTACATGGATGCAGAATTGTACATGGATGCAGAATTGTACATCATTTGGATGCAGAATTGTTACTTAATAGCATTTATCTTAGCACTGAAAATTTTATTAAAATAAAACAAATGCAACTTCTGGGTAAACATGGCTGCAATCTAGATGTGACTCACTTCCCCTCCCCAGCACCAAATGAAACAGACTACCTCAAAAGAGCATAAAAATCACCTTTGGAAGAACAGAGGGACTCTCCAGTAACCCACAAAAACGAAGGTATGTGGGGTTTGAACATTTCCACACTATAAGGAAGAGGAAAAGCTCGCAACAAAAGGGTAACTGAATTGCCCCTCCCCCCCCCACCAAACCAGAGTAAGCTATCAGAGTGCTCACTGGGACAGCAAGTGAGTCAGGAGCTTCTCTGTCTGGGGGGGAACACCAGGGTCCTTGGGATCTAAAGACTGCAAGGAAACGACCTCTCAGGGCAGTTTCACAGGAGAATCCTGCCCTGAGCACAGGGGGCTGAGGAGCTGAACTCCGGGGCGATTGTGCTGAGCACCTGGGTGGAGCTGAACACCTGGGCAGGCTGCGCTGATCGCCTGGGCGGTTGGGCTGAACACAGGGGCCCGCGCTCTAAGAAAACTCGGAGGTTAGGACGAACTAGACTAAGGCAACCTAAATTCACAGAAAACCCACCCATATCACCGAGACCCCAGACCAAAAAAAGAAAGTGGAATAAAACCACCAAAGGGATGGCTCACATTTCCCAAAATCGAGCCTCCAAGAAGAAGGGGGAGGGAAGTGACTATTGAAAACTTTTATGGAGGGAGTACCCAAGGAAAAGAAGAGAATGAGGATGAAATCCAACCAAAATCAGAACTTGCCTACCATAATGGAAACTATACACAAGCTCTGGAAGATCTCAAACTGGAGCTTACCCAAAAGATGGAAACATTTTGGGAAAAAAATGGGAGAAAGAGATCATCAGTCTGATAGACAAGACTTCAGATTGGAGAAAGAGCTGGAAGCATCTAATAGAAGGGCAGACAAAGTTGAAAACCAAAACCAGTCCCTAACAACCAGAATTAAGCAGTTGGAAGACAGTGAGAATGCCCAAAAGATGGAAACATTTTGGAAAGAAAAATGGGAGAAAGAGATCAGCAGTCTGATAGATAAGACCTCAAATAGGAGAAAGAGCTGGAAGCATCTAATAGAAGGGCAGACAAAGTTGAAAACCAAAACCAGTCCCTAATGACCAGAATTAAGCAAATGGAAGACAGAGAGATTACAAAACAGTAAGAATCAATAAACAAAGCCAAAAAATTAATGAATTAGAGGAAAACATGAAGTATCTCACTGAAAAGGTCACAGACTTGGGAAAACAGAGGAAGAAGAGACAACCTCTGAATTATTGGTCTCCCCGAAAAACCAGAGATAAACAAAAACCTTGATGCTATTCTACAGGAGATTATAGAAGAAAATTACCCACATGTTCTGGAGCAAGGGGGCAAAATAGAAATAGAAAGGGTTTATAGAACACCCTCTATACTAAATCCCCAAAAAACAACCCCCAGGAATGTAATCACCAAATTCAAGAGCTTCCAAGAAAAGGAGAAAATCCTACAAGAAGGCAAGAAAAGGAGCTTCAGATATAGGAGAGTTCCCATAAGGATCACACAGGACTTAGTGGCTAACACACTAAGAGACCGCAAAGCATGGAACACGATATTTAGAAAGGCAAGAGAGCTGGGTCTCCAACCAAGAATCAACTACCCAGCAAAACTGACTATATACTTCCATGGGAAAGTATGGGCATGCAACAAAATAGAAGATTTCCAAGCATTTGCTAAGAAAAGACCAGAAGTTAGTGGAAAATTTGACATCCAATCACAGAAAGCAAGAGAAACATGAAAAGTTAAATATGAAAGAAAGGGAAAAGGAGATAAATCTTATCTTTTTCTTTAAGTCAAACTCTCTTCTATAAGGACTACATTTATATCAAATTATATATATTAATATGTGGGGAAAATGTATTGTGTAACTCTCAAAAATTATATGCATCATGAGAGTAGTTAGAAGAATCATGCATAGGGACATATTGGGGCATCAAGAAGATTTGGTGAAGGGGGGGCAAAGAAAGAAAAAGAGAGGGGGGAATCGTTGATAATACTAACATTTACTTCAAGAAATGGGGGGGGGACTAAATAGAATAATCTTTCCCATACAAAGATATACATGGGAAGGGGAAGGGAAAAACTCTCATATGAGAAGGAGAGGAAGAGAGTGTGAAATGGAATTACTTAAACCTTACTCTCAGTGAAATCAAATTTGAGAGGGAAGAACATCTAGATCCAGTGGGATCCTGAATTCTATCTTATCCAACAGGGTAAGAAAGAAAGGAAAATTAAGGAGGGGGAGGGGTAAGGGAATATAAAAAGGGAGGGAAGGAGAGGGGGGAGGGGAAGGGAGCATAAAAATGGAGGGGCTAGAAAGGGAAGCATATTAAGAGAGGGGACTAGGGGGACTAACCTAAAGTAAATCACTGGTTCAAAAGGATATAGCTAAAGACGAAAGGTCAGAACTAGGAGAAGATATCAAAATGTGAGGGAATCCACAAGTGACAATCATAACTTTGAATGTGAATGGGATGAACTCACCCATAAAACATAGACAAATAGCAGATTGGATTAGAACCCAAAACCCTACCATTTGTTGTCTTCAAGAAACACATATGAGGCAGGTTGATACTCACAAGGTTAGAATTAAAGGATGGAGTAAGGCCTCAACTGATAGAAAGAAGGCAGGAGTTGCAATCATGATATCTGACAAAGCCAAAGCAAAAATAGACCTGATCAAAAGGGATAGGGAAGGTAAATATATTCTGTTAAAAGGGAGTATAGCCAATGAGGAAATATCACTAATCAACATATATGCACTAAATGGTATAGCATCCAAATTTTTAATGGAGAAACTAGGAGAATTGAAGGAGGAAATAGAAAGTAAAACCATATTAGTGGGAGACTTGAACCAACCACTATAAAATTTAGATAAATCAGACCAAAAAATAAATAAGAAACAGGTAAAAGAGGTGAATGAAATCTTAGAAAAATTAGAGTTAATAGACATATGGGGAAAAATAAATAGGGGCAAAAAGGAATACACCTTCTTCTCAGCACCACATGGCACATTCACAAAAATAGATCATACACTAGGTCACAGAAACATGGCACTCAACTACAGAAAAGCAGAAATGTTAAATGCAACCTTTTCAGTTCATAAAGCAATAAAAATATTGATCAGAAAGGGTACATGGAAAGCCAAATCAAAAATTAATTGGAAATTAAATAATATGATACTCCAAAATCAGTTAGTTAGAGAAGAAATCATAGAAAGAATTAATAATTTCATTGAGGAAAATGACAATGGTGAGACATCCTTTCAAACCTTATGGGATGCAGCCAAAGCAGTACTTAAAGGAAAATTCATATCCATGAGTGCATATATTAACAAATTAGGGAGGGCAGAAATCAATGAATTGGAAATGCAAATTAAAAAACTTGAGAACGAACAAATTAAAAACCCCCAGAAGAAAACCAAACTAGCAATCCTAAAAATTAAGGGAGAAATTAATAAAATCGACAATTATAGAATTATTGAGGTAATAAACAAGACTAGAAGCTGGTACTTTGAAAAAACAGACAAAATAGACAAAGTACTGGTCAATCTAATCTAAAAAAAGAAAGAAGAAAGGCAAATTAATAGCATCAAGGATGAAAAGGGGGATCTCACCTCCAACGAAGAGGAAATTAAGGCAATCATTAAAAACTACTTTGCCCAACTATATGGCAATAAATATACCAACCTAGGTGATATTGATGAATATCTATGAAAATATAAATTGCCTAGCCTAACAGAAGAAGAAATAGATTTCTTAAATAATCCCATATCAGAAAAAGTAATCCAACAGGCCATCAAAGAACTTCCTAATAAAAAATCCCCAAGGCCTGATGGATTCACCAGGGAATTCTATCAAACATTCAAAGGACAACTAATCCCAATATTATATAAACTATTTGATATAATAAGCAAAGAGGGAGTTCTACCAAACTCCTTTTATGACACAAACATGGTACTAATTCCAAAGCCAAGCAGGCCAAAAACAGAGAAAGAAAATTATAGACCAATCTCCCTAATGAATATAGATGCAAAAATATTAAATAGAATACTAGCAAAAAGACTCCAGAAAGTGATCAGAAGAGTCATTCACCATGATCAAGTAGGATTTATACCAGGGATGCAGGGCTGGTTCAATATTAGGAAAACCATCCACATAATTGACCACATCAAGAAGAAACCAACAAAAATCATGTAATTATCTCTATAGATACATAAAAGCCTTTGACAAAATACAACACCCATTCCTATTAAAAACACTAGAAAGCACAGTAATAGAAGGGTCGTTCCTAAAAATAATAAACAGTATTTATCTAAAACCATCAACTAATATCATCTGCAATGGGGATAAACTAGATGCATTCCCATTAAGATCAGGAGTGAAACAAGGATGCCCATTATCACCTCTATTATTTGACATTGTACTAGAAACACTAGCAGTAGCAATTAGAGAAGAAAAAGAAATTGAAGGCATTAAAATTGGCAATGAGGAGACCAAGTTATCACTCTTTGTGGATGACATGATGGTCTACTTAAAGAATCCTAGATATTCAACCAAAAAGCTAATTGAAATAATCAACAACTTTAGCAAAGTTGCAGGATACAAAATAAACCCACATAAGTCAACAGCAGCACACAAACCCTCACACACAAATCCACACTGCTCAGCAGCAAGAACTAGAAAGAGAAATCCCATTCAAAATCACCTTAGACAAAATAAAATACTTAGGAATCTATCTCCCAAGAC
Source organism: Monodelphis domestica (assembly GCF_027887165.1). NCBI lineage: Eukaryota > Metazoa > Chordata > Mammalia > Didelphimorphia > Didelphidae > Monodelphis > Monodelphis domestica. The sequence continues at coordinate 170,818,797 of NC_077230.1, forward strand.
AAACACAGGAACTTTATGAATACAACTACAAAACACTCTCCACACAACTAAACCTAGATTTGAACAATTGGAAAAACATTAACTGCTCATGGGTAGGATGAGCCAATATAATAAAAATGACCATCCTACCCAAATTCATCTATCTATTTAGTGCCATACCCATGGAACTTCCAAAAAAATTTTTTACTGATCTAGAAAAAAACATAACAAAGTTCATTTGGAAAAACAAAGGATCAAGGATATCCAGGGAAATAATGAAAAAGAAATACAAAGGAAGGGGGCCTTGCAGTCCCAGATCTCAGACTATATTATAAAGCAGCGGTCATCAAAACAATTTGGTACTGGCTAAGAGACAGAAAGGAGGATCAGTGGAATAGACTCGGGGTAAGTGACCTCAGCAAGACAGTATATGACAAACCCAAAGATCCCAGCTTTTGGGACAAAAATCCAATATTTCATAAAAACTGCTGGGAAAATTGGAGGACAGTGTGGGAAAGATTAGGTTTAGATCAACACCTCACACCCTACACCAAGATAAATTTAAAATGGGTGAATGACTTGAACATAAAGAAGGAAACTATAAGAAAATTAGGCGAACACAGAATAATATACATGTCAGGCCTTTGGGAAGGGAGAGGCTTTAAAACCAAGCAAGACTTAGAAAGAGTCACAAAATGCAAAATAAATAATATGGAATACATCAAATTAAAAAGTTTTTGTACAAACAAAACCAATGTAACTAAAATCAGAAGGGAAGCAACAAATTGAGAAACAATCTTCATAAAAACCTCTGATAAAGGTTTAATTACTCAAATTTACAAAGAGCTAAATCATTTGTACAAAAAAACAAGCCATTCTCCAATTAATAAATGGGCAAGGACATGAACAGGCAGTTCTCAGCCAAAGAAATCAAAACTATTAATAAGCACATGAAAAAGTGTTCTATATCTCTTATAATCAGAGAGATGCAAATCAAAACAACCCTGAGATATCACCTCACACCTAGCAGATTGGCTAACATGACAGCAAAGGAAAGTAATGAATGCTGGAGGGGATGTGGCAAAGTAGGGACATTAATTTATTGCTGGTGGAGTTGTGAATTGGTCCAACCATTCTGGAGAGCAATTTGGAACTATGCCCAAAGGGTGATAAAAGACTGTCTGCCCTTTGATCCAGCTATAGCACTGCTGGGTTTGTACCCCAAAGAGACAATAAGGAAAAAGACTTGTACAAGAATATTCATAGCTGCACTCTTTGTGGTGGCCAAAAATTGGAAAACTAGGGGATGCCCTTCAATTGGGGAATGGCTGAACAAATTGTGGTATATGTTGTTGATGGAATAATATTTTGCTAAAAGGAATAATAAAGTGGAGGAATTCCATGGAGACTGGAACAACCTACAAGAAGTGATGCAGAGTGAAAGGAGCAGAACCAGGAAAACATTATACACAGAGACTGATACACTGTGGTACAATCGAAGGTGATGGACTTCTCCATTAGTGTCAATGCAATGTCCCTGAACAATCTGCAGGGATCTAAAAAACACTATCCACAAGCAAAGGATAAACTATGGGAGTAAAAACACCGATGAAAAGCAACTGCTTGACTACAGTGGGGAAGGGGTTACGACTGAGGAGAGACTCTAAATGAACACTCTAATGCAAATACCAACAACATGGAAATGGGTTCGAACCAAGAACACATGTGATACCCAGTGGAATCATGTGTCGGCTATGGGAGAGGTGGTGGGAAGGGGGGAGGGGGGAGGAAAAGAAAATGATCTTTGTTTCCAATGAATAATGTTTGGAAATGACCAAATAAAATAATGTTTAAAGTGAAAAAAAAATAAAACAAATGCAATACACACACACACATGGACACATACAAACACACACATATACATGAATATACCTCAGCTCCAATAGAGTGGACATATGCAACTGAGATGAGAAATGTGAGGTCAACTTTTAGAACTGAAAAGGCTTAGACTTGTTATGGGGCTGGGAATCTTCTAATAATAACAGATAAATCAAAGAGAAATGGGTAGCCTTAGGATGTTGTTAGTATCCTCTCATTAGAAACTTTCAAACAAAGGATGGATGACTACTTATTCAGGATGCTTTAAAGGTAATTCTTATTTTGTTATGACTTGGACCAGATGACCTCAGAGGTACCTTCTCACTCTAAGAGTCCAAGACGATATCAGTTTACCTTAATAATTTTATGGTGGTTTTAGATGAGTCTTTTTAATTCAGAGAGACAGCCATTGCCATCAATACTATGAAAATTGAGGCATATAAATCCTCATATCTGACCTTGAAGAAAATGTAACCTATTGGTCATACTTAAAGTCAGAAGTAATAAAAGAAGAAAATTGCATTCATTATTCTGAACTAGCTCAGGAGTTTTGAATTTTAAATCATTAAAATAATATTCATGTAATTCCTAGATGACAGTATTTATCTACAAAATTTTATGGATTTTATAAATAAATGCTTTCAACATTTGGATATATTAAAAAAAACCTTTATACTCAATCAAGGATGTGACTTTTATCAAAAATCATTTATTAACCAACTATTTTTTTCCTGGTACTATGGTAGATACTTCATAAGGTGAAAATAAAGAGATATAGTAAGCCATTAATAAATTCCTTAATAAATATTTCATCATGAATTAGACTATGAACATTGTTTGTCATTGACAATTCAGTGTCAAAATGACTACAGTCTCAATTACTTAATTAAAGAAAGTGCAGTTTTCCAGCTTTATTATGTGAGCCATTAGCCAAATACTCATCTTACTCTTCAACACTGGACCACAATTCTTGCATAAATTCTTATTGTTTGCAGAAGGAGATCCTGGGGTAGAGTAACAATACAAAATGAGCACCCATTAGATACTTAAAGCTATCCATTTTAAATAAATGTGTTGTTACTTTATCACAGTATTTAAAAAATAATACATGCAATATAGTCATCACAATTCCTATTTCTATAAAACTTCTTAGCCCAGATGATTTCAGTTGCTGTTTTGTAACACAAAACTTCTGATGTTTTGATGACATACAATAATGGGTGACATTTTGCTGTTGGTAGCTTCATCCTTGCAAATCTCAGAAAGCATTACAAAAGTATAAAAATGAGACAATGCTTTACTCATCATGAGAATCAGTCGTTTTCATTTCATTGGGTAGTGACAGACTTGAGTAAAAGAAAGCAAGCTGTAATTTAGTCAGTAATAATGTAAATAAACAATTCACTTAGAAAAGAAACACAAGCAACCAAAATGAGAAGCACTTGTTAACCCATTGGAGAAAAAAATGTAATTGGAGCCAACTTTTGAAGATCCTGGATGTGCTTCAATTCTTTATTGCAATTCTAATATGGAAAAAAAATTCCACTTGAAATTGCATAAGCATAGAATTTAAACTATTTCAAACATTTTATAAGGTACCTGATTGTCCTCGCCACATCTATTAAAAGTGACACTTTCTAGTATCATCTTCCCATTCTCAAAGAACTGTTAATTAAAAAATGAGTAATTTTGAGATCCTTCCCAATTGAATCTCATTACGTACATAGTCCCAATCTAGTTTTTATGCTACAAAAGCTGCCATCAGAATTTTCTTCTAAACAGTCATTCCCTCCATTTCGTAGAGTTCCTACAGGAGGTCTCCAGGGTTTAAGAATGTTCTATCAGTCCCATGACAATCTGAGTAGTAGGTAAATCAGGGTTACTAACTTTTTACCCTTCAACTAGAGTGAGAAAACCCCCCGAATTAATCTAATCTTCCCTCTTTCCAAATACTGAAGATAAATTTGTCTATTATTTTTCCACTCTGTGCTCTTTTCAGTTCCTGGCATGCCTGAAGTTGTTAGATTTGCCTTTCCAGCTCATTCCTGGCATTACTGAAGCTGTCATACTGTCCTAATGTTCTGAATTTCCTTCAATTTATGGACTCAGCTTGCATTTTCTTTCTCCTCCTTCATGCCCTCCTGTTTCTCCAATATTCTTCAAATTACCTACCTGCTGTTCTACTTGCTATTCTCATAGAATTTCATTTCAATTTTGCTGTGTCATTGCTGAGTCTTCTATTCTATGCTTTTTTCTTTTATCTGTGCTTTTTAACTATCCTACTTAAATCCCAAATGGATACTCTCACTCTTTAGGATCTTCTTGTGGTCTGAAAATGCTGAATTGTGACCCTTGATACAATCACAATCAAACTTTATTGAGTGACTCAGAAATTAACTTATGAAACATAATTCTGAATCAGTCCTTGTAGTCCATTCTTCTACACAGTTAAGGAATGTCTTGTATGATATCCTGATTAATGATCATCTTCCTTATCTTCTGCATTACTTCTTCCATGATTAAAAATAGCCATTTTTTTCATGAGATTGCCTCTTCCAATGATGGGTAGCTCTTACTAGGTAGAAAGTCCTTATTCTTGGTCTCCCCAAAACCTGCTTTTTAAAAAAATTCTACCCACTTGTCCCAGACCTGTTCTCTGAAGCAAAAACAGAGTCTATTCATTTTGTTTGGATATAAATTCAACTATCCTTACTATGTAGAAGGCATTAACACCAGGTGCAAATCATAATGCTATAGGCATGGACATTATGGAAAGAGATTCAAATGATTTTTTTTTTAATTTCTAAATTTTCAGATATTAAAAGCCAATTTGATTAATACCCAAATTAATACCCAATTTGATCGAATAAACACTGTCAACTAGGAAAAACACAGAACTATTAAATAGTCAAAATCACTCTTTAATCAAGGGAAAAGGGGTTAGCGCTGCTACTACGACAACAGAGCTGATTTCCAAGACTGCACCGGAGTCAAGACGCCCTGGTCACCAGCCCCTGGGAGTGCCACCGACTCAGGATGGACTCCGAGGAACAAAAGAACTTGGGGAACCTATGTACCACTCTAGATGACCTGGGGGCTTTAGGATTAGAGGGACAGTTGATTGTCTTTACAATGGTGGGAAAGGAAAATGAGAAGTTCCAGACAGGAATAATAGTGAGGGGCTGGGGCCCCACAATGGACACAAAAGGGAAAGACTCAGCCTAGGGCTGGGTCACCTTGGTCATGGACTTTAGCCTAGGGGGAAGAAACCATTGGGACAAAAGGGATGTTTAACATTGGATGGGATATGCTGTTCCCACCCAAACTACCAGGAAATTCACTGTCTGGTGAAGAGGGACCTTCCCTCAGGGGGAAACTCTCCCGTGAGAAAAGTCAAATCCTGGGGTTTCCACACTCCAACTAAATAAACTGGGGATCTCTAGATTTCCATGTTGACACACCCCCCTTTTGGTCAAGACTGAACGTCGCTGACCAAACATGGACAAATGAGTAATGCTATATGGGATTGGACTCCATCCCCTACTGGTGGGAAAGTCTAGGGACACAGATATTGGTGATTGGCATTTGGGGGCGTTCCCCAATGCCACCGGCGCATTGACAATTTAGCCAGAAAGGCAGGCAGTCTGCCTTTGGCCAAAAACTGACTAACAATCAAAACACTACCCCAATTCCCAAAGTCTCAAGTCTTTCACTTCTGGTGGGTCCCGATGATGCCTTCAGCCTCCTCTCTGGCAGACTTCTGTCCTCTGGCAGGCTCCTCCTTTGGTATCAGTCAGCTTTCTTGCTGCTGCAAGAGAAAACTTAAGAGAGATCTATAAACACATTCTTTAACGGGACTTGATCTACTCCCTATATGCTTATTCACTATAAGGATTATCCACACTGCTAACCTTAAATCTGTAATTCCATCTTATTAATTTTTAATAATATCTTTTCCACCCAAATCATAAAATCATGTAATTTACATGCTTAATTAGAAAGATTGCCTTACTTTACCAAAATATAAAAATCCTACAAACTGTAGAAATATAAAAGCAGAAAAATCCTCACTATTAAAATGCTTCTAATCTTCCCTAAATTTAAAACCTTATACACTCAACTCACACACCCCCCTTTAGGGAGGTTGAGATGCTAGGGATTTTGAAATTGATTTCATTCCTTTTAGCTACTTAACCATAACCATGGTCCAGATTTAAAATATTTATCTTCTATTACTAACAATCATTTCTAGGCTCCATCATTTCTTCCTAACCTCTTCTGATACTACTTTGAGACAAATTAGCACTCTGGAATCTTTGCTGCAAATTCTCAGCTGTCACTTTCAAGTTTCAAAACTTCCCTATAAGGGTAAAAATGTTCCCTTTTTAAAACTTTTCCTACTTCAATTAAGTTTGGGGAATAGCTCTGTCCTTTCCAGGTTCTCTATTTAAAGGGACTTTGCTCAGGGTAAATAAAATTCTCAGGGGAAATAAACTTACCAATACCTCTATGGTTCAGAGATATAACATGTGAATGATAGAAATTTTAAAAGAAAAAGAATACTTAGCCAGTTCAAACTTCTTCCTTATCTGAAAGTGTCAGACCTATTGTAGTTGGGAGCTGCCTGGCAGCTTCTTTGGCATACTGATCTGCTAGGGCGTTTCCCTTTGCATGGGGAGAATTCTCTCGGGAGTGCCCTGAGATTTTAATAATTGCTATTGCCTTTGGTAGTAAGAGGGCTTCTAACAGTCTCCGGACTTGTGCCCCATTCTTGATGGGGGTTCCAGAGGAAGTTAGGTATCCCCTATGCTGCCACAACATTCCAAAATCATGAGCCACCCCGAATGCATACCTGCTATCCGTATATATGTTTACCCGCTTTCCTTTGGCCAGCTCACAGGCTCTGGTTACTGCTTCCAGTTCGGCTTGCTGAGCAGAAGTTGCCGAAGGGAGATGTCCTGCTTCAATGACTTCTGCAGTGGTAGTGATGGCATATCCGGCCACTAAAATGCCAGATTCATTTCGGAGACAAGAGCCATCTGTATACCAGGAAAAATCTGGATTCTCCAGTTCTTTTTCCTGGAGATCTTCTCGTGGACTTAAAACAGAATCAACAATGTTAACACAATCATGCCCTTCAGTACAATCCCTGTCACTTTCCTCTATATCTGGCAGGAAAGTGGCTGGATTAAGGGTTTTACACCTAGAGATGGTGATGTTGGACTTAGCCAGGAGAGAGGCTTCTAGCTTTGCAAGGCGGCTTGTGGAAAAATGCCGAGTGTGATGAGAGTTCAAAAGCACCTCTATTGCATGTGGGACATGCAGTGTTAAAGGAGATTCTAATGTTACTTCTTCTACTAGTTCTAGTAAATCTGAAGCTGGCACTACTGCCCTTAAGCATGATGGTAGCCCTCTTGCCACTGAATCTAGACTTTTACTGTAGTATCCAAGAGGCCTAAAGTGGTCTCCATGTTTCTGGCTCAAAACTCCCAGGCTAATCCCGTTTCTTTCTAAAAGAAAAAGGTGAAAGGGTAGTGAATAATTTGGACGTCCCAGGGCTGGGGAGCTAGAAAGAGCTGACTTTAAGTTCATGAAAGCAATTTTTGCAGCCTCATTCCAAATCAGAGGTTCTGGGGATGAGGCCTTGAGGAGATCAAAAAGGGGCTTGGCTACTAAAGAGAAAGATGGGACCCATAACCTACAGTAACCAGCTAATCCCATGAACCCTCGAAGCTGTCTTTTTGTTTTGGGCCTTGGGAAATTCAAGATAGCAGCTACTCTGGCGGGATCCAGGCTACGCCCTTCAGCTGATATTAGATGTCCCAGAAACTTCACCTGTGAAGAGACAAACTGCATTTTTTCTTTAGATACCTTATGGCCTTTTTGTGCTAAGGACTTAAGGAGCACAATCGAATCTTCCCTGGAAGACTGGGCATCTGGGGAACACAGAAGTAGGTCATCCACATACTGGAGTAAGGTGGACCCAAATGGAAATTTAAGGCCAGCAAGGTCTGCTTTTAGTACTTGGGAGAAATATGTGGCACTCTCTGTATAGCCCTGGGGCAGAACAGTCCAGCAGAGCTGAATTCCTTCCCAGGTGAAAGCAAAAAGGAATTGGCTGTCTGCATGTAGTGGCACACTGAAATAAGCACTGCATAAATCAACTACAGTGAAAATTTTTGCACTGTGTGGGATTTGATTTAAAAGGTTGTGGGGGTTGGGGACTACTGGAGCTCTGGGGATAACACAGGCATTTACTGCTCTTAAATCCTGAACTAGGCGCCACCCTCGGCCTCCTGGTTTTCGGACACCCAGTATGGGTGAATTGCAAGGGCTGGTACATTTTATCAAAATGCCTGCCTCTAGATAACTATCAATTAATGGTCTAATTCCTTCTGTCGCTTCCCGTGAGAGGGGATATTGAGGGACCCTTGGAAGGGGTTTGGATGGGTCTAACTGAACTTGTATTGGGGGAGCACTTAAAATTCTCCCGATGTCAGAAGAATCAGTAGCCCACAGAGAGGAAGGAACTTCCTCCAGCTGTGGAAGATCATAGGCTATAATGGGAGCTGTAAGTATTTGGAAGGTGGGAGGGGCATCCGATGGGGATAGGGAAAGCCTTATTTCCTTTCCTGGGGAAAATTCAATTGTGGCTTTGTATTTGTCTAAGAAATCTCTACCCAAAAGATGCAGGGGGGCATCTGAGGAAAGAAGAAAGGAGTGCATATCTTTCACTTCTCCCAGAATAAATGGGAGGGGTTGAGACAAGTAAACAGATTGCACGTGGTTTGTGATCCCCACTATTGAAACTTTTTGGTCACTCCGAGGAAGGGGGCTAGGAAAGGCCGTGGGGTTTAAAACTGACATTGTGGCCCCAGTATCTATGAGAATCTCAATAGGATGGGATACAATCACAATGTGAGTGATGCCCACTGGGGAGGCGGACACCACAGTGAAAACCCCCTTGATACCCTCGGAGCCCCGTCATTGTGAGGCTTCCCCTCGGGGGAACTTTCCTGAGTGGTATTGAAACTTACCTTGGCGTCTCCCCCTCTTACCCAGGAGCCGATGGCAGTCCTTTTTTAAGTGCCCGGTCTGGTGGCAAAAGTGACATCTCCAGGCTCTTTGCCTCCCGCCTGCTTTTTCAGCAGAATAGGGTTCAGTCGGTCTTCTCTCCTTCTGCTCCCAGTGTTTTAACTGCAAATTCATGATCTGGTTAGTTTTTTTTGTCATTTCCTCTGCTGCCTTCTCCTTTTCTTCTGTCAGTGTTTGTTGGAATTTACTTGCTAGATAGACTAGGTCAGGGGTGGGAGTTAAATTCCAGTCTACTTTCCCTCTCTTGAGGAGATTTGCAAGGGCCTTATTTAACCCTTCCACATAGAGGGTGTTAAAGGTAATTAAGGTATCTGGGCTATCTGGGGAAAGTCCAGAATTTGCCCTGAAGGTATCTAAAAATCTATTATAAAAATCAAATACAGATTCTCCTGAGTGCAAATTTGGATTTTTCCCCAATTTACAGATTTTGGAAAGGCCTTGGGGATTGCTTCTAACAAAGCCTCTCCCATCTTCTTCGCCTCCTGAAGATGGACTTCAGGTCCTTCCTTTCTGGCCATTAACTGATTAATATATTCTAAAGGGTTCTCCCAATTTGCAGTTTTAAACCAGTGAGTAGCATCTCCTGAACCTACTAGTATGTGAGCTAGCTGGTAAAGGTCTGATAGGCCAGGCTGGTAGGTAGAGAGAGTTAATTCAAATTCCTTGGCAAATGCTATGGGGTTTTCTCTAACCTTTGGGAATTCCTTGGCCATGGCTCTGAGCTCTGTTTTTGTCCAAGGAGTAAAAGATACCTGCATTGTTTTGGTTCCTTCCCTTCCCTTAATTTTAAAGGGGAATTGAGGGATGGGTGCCTCAGGCGATTCTAGGGGCTCAGGTATGCTGTCTAAAGAGGTTGCTGGGTTGCTAGAGCCTTTCAGGAGTTCTTTAAGGCTTTCTACCTCCTTCTGTAAATCAGCTATTTGCTTTTTAGTGGCTTCCCTGCCTTGTTCACCTTGATTCTCCTCCTCCCTTACCTTTCTCTTGTTCTTACCCGTCTCTTGTTCTACGGATCGTTCTGACCTGTGTTTTCTCTGGGTGTACTCCTCGAGCCATAGGTTGAAGACTTCTCTTTCGTCTCCTTCAATTTCTTGACCTGCTTCACTTAAAACAGACTGCAGAAACAACATCCTTTCTTCATTAAGTGAACCCCACCTTGGCCAGCTTACCTTCGGATTGGCCTTTGTCATTGCTTGCCATTTCTCTAAGTACTTGCTAGCATCCGGTCCATACTTCGAAACCATGTAACTTGCGGCCGTATTTCTAGGTGGTTCTTTGGGCTGCTGACCGCCCCCACCAAATTTTGGGACAACAGACAGGCTGTTACCCATGTCCAATGACTATGGACAAATTGACTAAGGATCCCTTAATTAAAGAGCGAGTTATTCCCAAACCAGAGATGCGAGTCCTTCCTCCGAGAGAGCCGCTTACCTGGCCCTTGCTAACCGGACTCCTGACCCAACCCCAAACAGGTTGTGTGTGGTACCTCAAGTCTGGGGTCCTCGTTAGCTGGAGGGCTCAGGCCGCGGGGACTTCGGATCTCGGTGGGACCTCCATTAATGTCAACTAGGAAAAACACAGAACTATTAAATAGTCAAAATCACTCTTTAATCAAGGGAAAAGGGGTTAGCGCTGCTACTACGACAACAGAGCTGATTTCCAAGACTGCACCGGAGTCAAGACGCCCTGGTCACCAGCCCCTGGGAGTGCCACCGACTCAGGATGGACTCCGAGGAACAAAAGAACTTGGGGAACCTATGTACCACTCTAGATGACCTGGGGGCTTTAGGATTAGAGGGACAGTTGATTGTCTTTACAATGGTGGGAAAGGAAAATGAGAAGTTCCAGACAGGAATAATAGTGAGGGGCTGGGGCCCCACAATGGACACAAAAGGGAAAGACTCAGCCTAGGGCTGGGTCACCTTGGTCATGGACTTTAGCCTAGGGGGAAGAAACCATTGGGACAAAAGGGATGTTTAACATTGGATGGGATATGCTGTTCCCACCCAAACTACCAGGAAATTCACTGTCTGGTGAAGAGGGACCTTCCCTCAGGGGGAAACTCTCCCGTGAGAAAAGTCAAAACCTGGGGTTTCCACACTCCAACTAAATAAACTGGGGATCTCTAGATTTCCATGTTGACAACACTAAAGGACTACTATATACCAAACATTGTTGTAAGCACTGAGAATACAATTAATAAAAATAAAGTCCACCTTTGCCTTCTAGGAGCTTACAATCTGAAAGTGGGGAAAACACACAAATGGAGGCAGGAGAGAAGAGAGAATAAAGTGAAGTTCTTGTTCTATGGAATCAAAATCAGGCAGGATAACTGATGCAAAGTAGAGTAAGTTGAGTTCAGTTTTTGCCCTCCATAAAGGAAGAAATTGGTAGTAGTTTGCTATTCTGCTTTCCAGCCTTCCATTCAGACTGGAGAGTAGACTGAGGGAGGTGGTGTCAGTCACAGCTTATTTTAGCAGCAAAGCTCTGAGTTTAGAAGTGATGAGCTAATCCTGGCAGGAGCAACCTTTTCCTGGGGGTTGAAACTTGGTAGTGCAGCAGATGCAAAGTGGAGATAAAGTAGAAAATAACAATACAGGTAAAAAAAAATTCAACTTCCCAATTCCAAATGTAAACTATTTTTTAATCATAGCATTCCATGCCTTGTACAATCTAACTTCAACCTTTTTCTGCTTCACACCACTCCCTTTCACACATAAGGAGTTACTTCTAAACAGCATCAATCAGTACTCCTTAAACATGTCTTGCACTATCTCACTTTTGTGATTTTATGTGTTCCTTGTTTCCTTTTGACATGCTATAATCCAACATATGTATCCTTCAAGGCCCAGTTTAAATCTCACTTCTCCTGTGAATCCTTCTCTGATCCTGTCTTGATTTTATGCCTTTCAATTTAAATGTATATATATATATATATATATTCAACATGTTAAAATTTTTGAGTTCCAAATTCTCTGTCTCCATCCCACATTTTCCCATACACACTGAGAAGGCAAAAAGTATAATATTATTATAAATTTGAAATCATGCAAAACATTTCCATATTGGCCATATTTCCACCAAAAATGCAAAAAAAAAAAGAAACTGAGAAAATTATATTTCAATTTGTACTCATCGTTTATCAGGTTTTTTTCTGGAGGTTGAGAACATTTTTCAACATGAATTCTTTGGAAATTATCATGGATCATCGTATTGATCAGGGTGACTCAGTTTTTTCATAGTTAATTATCTTTGCAATGTTGCTGTTACTGTGAATGGTGATCTTGTTCTCACTAGACATTGCATCAATTCATATAGTTTTTCATCATTTTTTCTTAAAACCACCTGCTTTGTCATTTTCTGTACCACAATAATATTTTATCACTCTCATATGCCACAACTTGTTCAGTCATTCCCCAGTTGATGAGCATTTCCTTGTTTTACAATTCCTTGGCACCACAAAAAGAGACCCTATAAAAGTTTTGTATATATATTTCCTTTTTCTTTGATCTCTTTAGTATAAAGTCCTAGTAGTGATATTGCTGGATCAAAAGATATACATAAATTTATAGCCTTTTGAGAGTACTTCCAAATTGTTCTCCAGAATAATTGGACCAATTCACTACTCCACTGGAAGTTTATACCTATTTTTCACTAATTTGTTTCTGATAAATATGAAGTGGTACCTCAGAGTTGTTTTAATTGGCATTTCTCTAATCAAAAGTGATTCAGAGAATTTTTTTCCATGACTATAAATGGTTTTGACTTCTTCTGAAAACCTCTTGTCTATACTTTGATCAGTTATCAATTGGAGAATGGCTCTTACTTCTTATAAATGTGATTCAGCTTTATATTCAGTATATATTTTAAAAATGAAGCCTTTATAAGAGGAATTTGTTGTAAAAAATGTTTGATATTATTTCATTGTGGTATTCATTTAGCAAAATATAGGTTCCCTGATTATCCCTTTTAATTAGTTCTGTTTGCTTTTGCTTTGTCCAAGATAATGATTGCTACCACTTCCTTTTTTTTTTTTAGTTTAGCTAAAACATGTTAGATTCTATTCTAGTCCTTTATGTTAACTGTATGAGTCTTTCTATTGTCTCATGCACACAACATAGTGTTGGATTCTGGTTTTTAATCCTTTCTGTTATCTGCTTCAGTTTTATGGGTGAGCTCATCCCATTCACATTTACTTTCACATCTGATTGCTGTGTATTTATATCCATCTGATTTTCTTTTGTCTTTGTCTCTATCTCTCTGTGTTTCTTTTTCTGGCTCTCTGTCCATTTCTTTCTGTCTCTCTTTCTCTCTTCCATCCTGTACCTCTTCAAAGTCTATTTTTGGGGCAGTTAGACCTGGAGTTGGGAGTATTTGGGTTCAAAGCTGACATGAGATACTTCCTAGCTGTGGGACCTAGAACAAGCCATTTAAACCCATTTGCCTAGATCTTGCCTGTCTCTTTTAGAATTTTACTAAGACAGAATTTTTTAAAGTCTATTTTGCTTCTAATTACTTACTGCCTCTTTTAATCCACCCTTCCATTTGTTACTCTCCTTTCTTGTATCCTCTTCCCCTCCTTTTTCCCTATTGGGTGAGTCATATTTCTATACTCAAATGAATATATTTGTGTCTGTATGTATGTATGTATCAAACTATCTATCTATTTTCTTTCTTTCAATCAGTTCCAAAGAGAGTGAGGTTCAAGCATTGCCTGCCACCACCACTCCCATTTTCTCTCCACCATTATAAAGTCCTTTTTTGGGCTCTTCTACATAAGAAAAATTTCTTCATTCTACCTCTCCCTTTTCCACAACTCCCAGTATGTTTCTCTTTTTTTTACTGATTCACTTTTGTTTTAGATTATTCCCATATAGAGAAATCATACTCATGTCCTCTATAACTCCTCTTCACTGTTCTAATAATGATACAATTCTTAGGAGTTACACATATTATCTTCCCAGATAGGAATATAAATTTAAACTTTTTTTGAGTTCCTCATGATTGCTCTTTCATGTTTGATAGTTTGTGCTTCTCTTGGGATTTCTGTTTGAATGTCAAATTTTCTATTCAGCTTTGATCTTCTCACCAGGAATGCTTACAAGTCTTCTATTTCATTAAATATCTATTTTACTTCTAAAAGATTACACTCAATTTTTCTAGGTGATTTAGTCTTGGTTGTAATCCTAGTTCCTTTGCATTTCAGAATATCCTGTCCCAAGCCCTCTGATCCTTTAATATGGATGATGATAAATCTTTTGTAATCTTGACTATGGCTCCATGATATTTAAATTCTTTATTTTTGGTTGTTTGAAGTATTTTCACTTAGACCTGAGAGCTCTGGAATTTAGCTACAACATTCTTTGGAATTTTCATTTTGGGATCTCTTTCAGTAGGTGATCAATGTATTCTTTCAATTTTATTTTACCTTCTGTATCTAATGTATCAAGATGGTTTTCCTTGACAACTTCTTAAGATATAATGTCAAGGCTCTTTCTTTTATCACGACTTTCATATAGTCTAGTAATTCTTAAAGTATCCCTCCTTGATCTATTTTCTAGGTCAGTTGATGTTCTAATGAGATATTTCACATTTATACTATTTTTTCCTTCTGACTTTTCATTTTTATGTCTCATGGAGTCATTAGCTTCCATTTGCTCATTTCTAATTTTAAGGAATTCTCTTCCTGAGTGAGTTTTGTACCCTTTCCCCGTTATTTGTCTGTTTTTAAGGTATTTTCTTCAGTATTTTCATGTATCTTTTACTGAGCAATTAAGTCTCTTTTCTTCATTTTCTTTCATCACTCTCATCTCTCTTCCAATTGTTTTTTTCTCTACAACTCATCACTTTATTCATCCAGGAATTTTTGTTGGACTTTAGCATTTGTCTTCAAGGCTTTTTTTTTTGTATTAATTTTTACAATGCTGTCTTCTTCTGAGTTTATATCTTGTGTTTCCTACCACTATTGTAGCTTTTTTCAGCCTTTTTAATGTTGCCTTTTTTACAATTAGTTCTGGGGATCTGAAAACTTTTGATGCTTCCAAGGTGAAATGCAGAGACATGATCACTTCTCTACTGGTCTGAGTTCTGGTTTTTATCCAAGAAGGGCCCTTGCCTAATGCAGCCACACTAGAAACACTCTGTTCAGGGCCCCTGCTCCCTTGCAACCAACGATTAGTGTTCTCCATTTTAAAAGGACTGTGGCTCAGAACTACATATTGGTAGTAGAGTGGCCACCAGTGTCAATTGTACCCAGTGGCAGCCAAGGGATCTCTCTGATCTCTTTGTGAACTTTTACTGTTTCTAAGCTGAGAGACCCCAAAGCTTTTGTTTTTGTTGCTCTGGTCACTCTTACTACCACTGTGTGTGTGTGTGTGTGTGTGTGTGTGTGTATGTGTGTGTGTGTGTCTGGAGAGGCCTCTACCCAGATATCAGACTTCTCCTGCCAACATCTTAAGTTTTCTTAGCCTGGAAAAATATCTCCCCCAACTTTTTGTTGATTCTATAACTCAAAAATTTTATTATTTGTTATTTTTAATTTTTTTTTGTAATTGTTTATAACTGTTTAATTATTAAATTTGCTTAAAATTTGATATTTTAAAGTTGTTTCAGGGTAATATTGGGTGGCTGCCCCAGATTCATCCTCTTGGCTGCCCCTTTCAACTTTTAGAGAACATTATTCACATTGCATTTATGGCTCTATCATACTGTACTATGTTTTTATTTGTCAAAAATATTTATTTTATTATTATCACATCATAAAATCTTTTTTGTAGTTTAAATGTAGCTAACTCAAATATTCTTCATGAGCCATGATTTCAAGTTCTTTTACCATCTGGGATGCCTTCCTAAAGATCTTCTACAATGTCTCTTAAGTGGTGGATGCCAGATGGGCCCCAGATATGGTCTGACCAATGTAGACTGCAGTGGGACCTCCTTTACTTTTGACACCGTGTTTCTATTAATGCAACCTAAGATCAATTTAACTTAAGAAAAGGGGTGGTCAAGTCCCTTTACTAACTCAAATTAAGCTTTTAGTCTACCAACATTCACATTTTCCATACTACCAACAGGATCAATGTAAGAGGAGTTTATTTATGAGGTGGAAATGGAATAACTAGACATGACAAAACAGACGTCAATTTCTACCATTGTCTGATTGCTACCTGCTTAAAAGCCTTAAATTCACTTTTAAATGCTTTTGAAAAGATGGGGTGGGATATAAAAATGATTTCTAATCTATCCAGTTATCTCACCCTTTTATATTTGACAGAAATCCCTATTTGTGAACTAATTGTTTCTAGCACCTGGAAAATGTGGCTACTGTGGTATATTAATGTAAATCAAGTGTTTCTGAGAGGGGGGCATGGAGACACCTTGCCACACAGTGAATTAAGAGCCAGGCCCAGAGAGGTTCAAATCTGGCCTCAGACACTTGCTAGTTCTGTGACCCTGGGGGAGTCACTTAACCCCCATTGCCTAGCCCTTACCACTCTTCTGCCTTGTAATCAGTTAATAATATTGATTCTAAGATAGAAGGCAAGTATTTAAAAAAACATATCTATGGCTTCTTTTGTCACTTGATGTCCTGTCAAATGATATTATTATATTCTCTATCCAGTCTTACTAATCTTTGCAGTAGTTGCAAAAGCTCTTAATGAAGGCAGTTTACAAACAGAAATATTGGCACCTGCTTTGGAGGAGACTGGCTTCAACTATGAAGTGATGGCATTGACAACAACTCCTCTGAGCACACCAGGAAGATAAACAAACACACAGTCACACATACACATTTAAAAAATAAACAAGGGGGGGGGAGCCATGCATTTTAAATGTTTTTATAAGTATAATTCAAGCTTCAGACATCATTCTGGATAAAACTGGGAATATATGTGTAGATTTCGCCTTTGAAGTGTACCTTTTTCTAACTATGGAGAATAAGGCTACATATGAACTAGATTTCATTTCTCCAACATGCTAATATTTGAAACTCTAAAAGGTCTACTTCTATAGTCCATGTATTTGCCCCTTGCATGCTACTCAATGTGGGAACTTTAGAATCTATTTAAGTACAGTTAGGATTAATATTGCTAATGGAGATAGCCCCCATGCAAGAATCTTCATTACCAATCTATGCTAAATAGTTAACTCTATACATTCACTTGCCTTTGGGCATACTTTGCCCTATAAATAACAATGCATTATTAATAGAGATGTCTTAACATGGATATTGTAGCATTTAGTAAAGATATATCTTTTCCTTTTGGCATATATCCCCTTAAGGATCCACTAAAAGTCAAGCTTAATACTAATAGAGAACCTTATGTTTGACTGTTGACTCAGACAATACAAGCTTTGTACACGTGACAAAACGATCTCTCATAAGTGCCTATGGATTCCCAAATTCCCTAAGTCAAACAACTAAATATTTCTTTGACTCTTTGCAGTTTTAATATTTCTGGGCCAGTTCCTGCAGTCTTCTAGAGAAATCTTACCCCACAGTAGGATTTCCAGATGTGAGACAGGTGATCCTGTTGGCATCTGCCATTAACTCACTCTTCTTGATCTCTTAAAATTTGATTGTTACCATCTCTGACAATTCCTCACAGAGATTGACATGTCTATAAGCATATTTATTAGAGTGGGAAACTGGAGTCTCAGTGGCCAGGAAGGATTCAGGAGAGTGAGTGGCAAATTTGTCTTTGAAGAGTAGAATTCAAAGGTAGAGAAATCTGGAAAAAACAGTGGATCTGGAAGTCCTAGGAAGTGATGGGTGGTTGTGAAAACATGGTTATTATCAGGAAGTAACAATGGGAAGGTTTTTTTTATTTTATTTCATTTCATTTTTTTTAATCCACAGGCTTCCTTTTGAGGCATCAGAAAAAACAATGCATGTTGACTCTGCTGACAGTAGAAGTCACATTTCTTGGACAAAACTCAGATGAAAAATTAACATTGCCCCCTTTATCAGTTTTCTGATTAATTTTAATCAGCCAAATGCTCTTCTTTTATAAAAATAGTCACTACTATAAATCATTTTCATGACCAAACACCATATTGTATTAAAACCATCACTGACATTAGAAAGCATTCATTAAACCTAATAATGTCATATGTAATAATGCCCTCCCTCTGTTATTACCTCCAGTTGACAATGAAATCTATTTTTTATGTACATGGTTATTTATTTTATGTCTCCACCATTAGAATATGAGCTTCTTCAAAACAGGGATCCTGTTTTTATCTTTCTTCGAATCCCCAGAGCTTAGCACAGTTGTCTGAGCACATGATAAGCACCTCACTATTATTTGACCTTTGATTTCAAAGTAAACCAATGATATCACAATGTTGGAGGCAGGGTATGATGTGTTCAGTAAATGTTTGTTGTCTAATTGATTAAATGGCCAAACTGTCTCTGAAAGAAGTTTAAAAGCAACAAAGAAATTTAGGACCAGTAGTATCAGAAGAGCTAATCAATATGAATAGGGAAAATAATAAACAATCCCAATATCCAAACATTCCTATTATATTCTAAACATTATGAAATAAGTTTACATAAAAGAGAAAGATCCACTATGATAAAAAGGGGGGGGGGAACAACAGTGGGGATGACTCACCAAAGGTCCCCCCACAAGAACCTGCACCAGTGGCAAAGGGGAACAGAATCCTCCATCTTATTTCCCAGTTGTTCAGCCTTTCCAGCAATAATCTCATTTACAAAGTTTAAGCAAAATGAACCATATGCCAAGAGGTATTAGAAGTACTTATAATTTTATGCAGGACACTAAATCATGTTTTAATATTTCTCTTTGGTTTTAAGCCAAATTTAAATGTTAGTTATTTTCCTTATTAAGTCTGCAGAGGTATGCTAGATACTATAGACATGGCCTTCCATTGAAATATATATGAACTCTAGAAATTCAGTAATCTCATGTTTCCAAACTTTCCTATGCAGTAAGCATTTAAATAGTTGAACTCTGATACTGGATGAACTCTGCAATGATTTTGAGCTCTGGATGCTGAACAATGTAACCTTGAGCCTCTTGTAAATTGGGGAAAATCTCTTAAGCAGCTAAAAACAAAGCTCTTGACTTTACAAATACAACGTTTGTTTGACTCCTAGACTTAATTGTGAACTCTGCTGTTTTTCCTTGAATGGTTTTCCATTTTCATCCTAAATTAACCTTTTCTAGTGTCAGTTGAAAACTGAGTTTCATGGATTAAAAAATGAAGTTGATTTCCTTAAAAATAAGGTCCAGAAGTGCTATAAGAGCTTTCTTGGACTAATAAAAATATTCCAAAACTTAAAGAAATCTTTATGATAATTATCCTAAATGGAAGTCAAACATAATGAGTTTATTCTTTTGTCCATTGTCTTCCTTTAGAATAAAATCTCTATCTTCCAGTGTTTGTGTGTATTTGTTTGTGCTCCTACATAGCCAAGACAAAAGTTGAATGTTTATCTTGCATCTCTAAGTTTAGCATTATTCCATCAATC
Organism: Monodelphis domestica; assembly: GCF_027887165.1. NCBI lineage: Eukaryota > Metazoa > Chordata > Mammalia > Didelphimorphia > Didelphidae > Monodelphis > Monodelphis domestica. Next base: position 170,838,244 of record NC_077230.1, read on the forward strand.
TTGTCAGTTTTTTGTTCTGGTGAAGCCCTCATGTTGAGATTCTATATTAATAGGTCAAAAATAGGTATGAGTTAATAAAAAATGCAAATAATTTGGTGGCAGCGGTACTGCCAGCTGGATCCCACATGTTTTCAAATGGAGCAATGTCCCCAAATGTTTTAATGGTTTTGTGGCTCTAGTATTAATGTTTTAAAGACTAGATACTTCCGTTCTTGAAAACTTTGAAAGCAGAAGTTAATCCAATCATCTTAAGTCACTAGCCAATTTTTTTTCTTATGAGATATGATCATGAATTGATCTTCATTCTTAAAGTAGGGAACATGTTATAAAAGTCTGATACTCTTGTTCCTGTTGTTACTAGAAAGATTCCTAAGGAAACAAAACAAGTCTAGAATGTAAGATCAAGGTTAATGCTAGTAAATCTGTCAATGCTTAAAATAGTTGGTTTAACTGTTAACTCTTGAAAATTTGTATTGATTCCTAGGGGACATTATTCTGAAATTCCTGCTTTATTACTATCAGGGTCAGTCTTCTGAGTAAGCAGAATATTTGGTATAATTTGAAGGGGACCAAGTAGCTATCTCTCTAATGACCTATCACCCAGCACCTAAAATTCCATTATTAGAACATTTATTCCATTTGGCACCGAAAGTATTTTGTGTCTTCAAAGGCTTCTATTAAAAGGCAGTTGTCCCAGTGAAGGGCAAGCCTTGAGCTTGGTAATCAGCAGCTAATTTTAGGAGAAGCAGGAAACACAGAAGACAGAAGAAGAGAAGTATGGAAGAGGGTCTTCAAAGACAAACTCTCTGCTTCATCATTTTGCCCAAGGCCACCTTCAAGCAATAGCTGTTATAAAGACCATGCAGTTTAATTCTTTGGGACTCAAGTTCAAAAGAAAATTAGCCTTTTGGCAGACTTGACCAGTGCAAAATTTTCACAAGTTACTTTCAGTAACTGACAGAGGCAACAAGCACAATGCATAGAAAATTGGCCTTAGAATCAAGAATGCCCAAGTTCAGTTCTCACTTGGGCAACATACAGATGGTGTGACCCTAAACAAGCCATGGAACTCCTTTGTATCCTCTGCAAATCTCTAAGCTTGTAAAGTTGCAGAGGAGGTACTGATCTTCATCGGGAGAAAACTTACTCATTGGGAGTTCCATTCCGAGATGATTATAAACATTTGATTTCTCCTCCCTTCAACTTCTCACAAAAAATAACTAAACCAAACAAAACAAAACCCAAACAAAGTTTTATCCTCATAACCTGGATTCTGAATCCCAGCTCATTAGGCTCCTTTGTAATGAGGTAGAAATTTCGTATTACTTTTTTCTGGTCTTAAAGGAGACATGGTCTCTCAAGGAGAATGCAGCGCTCACTACCTGTTCATTAGTTATAGGTGAGCTGGTAATGAATAATACTCCAAAAAATGATGCTGTACTAGCTTTATGGTTCAAATGGGTAAAATCAATAGAAGGCTGCATCAACATAATCCAGCAAATACTTGTTAAGGGAAGTATAATGTCTTAAAGGATGATGAACAAAGATGTAGTCTATGTGCTCAATGGCACAAACTTGAAAGGAGTAAGACAAATACAAAGACCACTGTGATGCCAAGTATTAATGTAAGTCTCTACAGGTTTATGATAGTTATGAGGGAAGAAGCACATGCTTGGTGGGATTAGGAATAGATTTCCAAAACTGTTACCTGAAATAGGCTTTAAAGGACAGGGAAGATTTTAATAGAGACCCAAGGAGGGAGACAATTTCAGCCATGGGAGCTAATATTCACAAAGGTGGCAAAAAGAAACTAAAGATGTCTGTTTTAGTCTACAATACTGAGTAATTATGTCAAATCTAGATAATAAAAGCATTGAATTGCTAGGAAAGAGCCTGGATTCTTGTTTTACAGGCAATGGGGAATCGCTGAAGGGTTTTATTTTTGTTTTTGTCTTTTATGGGTTGGAGTTGATATGAATCTATAATCTTGTGATGTATCAATAGAACATCTTTGATCCAGTGATCTATGATGAAGACATTAAATTGACTGACTTTATGTGACGATCTTATTATGTGGAAGGATTTTATTGATTTATTTTTGTTTCTGCTCCTTCTCCATTTTAACTCCTATTATCAAAATCCCCAATAGCCACAGTTTCCTATAAATTCCTGAAATAGTGACATTATATTCTCAGTTTTCTAGTTATTTGGCAAGTAAAACTGGTTCCAGAGTAAAATGTGCTCCTTCATAGACTTTATTCTTTAAGCCCTCATTCTGTTTTAGAATCTACTCTAAATACTGATTCCAAAGCAGAAGAAAGGTAAGGGTGAGGAAATTGAGGTTCTGACTTGCTTAGAGCCACACATCTACAAAATGTCAAAGGCCATTTGAACCCTGAACCTGCCATCTCCAGGTCAGTCTCTCTATCTAGCCATCCACTTAGCTGCCTCATTCATAGATTTTAAAGAAATTAAAAATATTTTTACTGACAACTTTTGTTTTTGCATCCTTTCCCATCCCAAGAAAGACAATCCTTATTACATTTTTTATAAAAAAAAATTTTTAATTGAATGGGTAAAGAATTAGCTAAACACGTCATATTGAAAAAATCTAATGTGTATAAGCAAACTTTGACTCCTGTGAATACCAATATCTACAGAGAGGCAGAGGGGATATATATATATATATATATATATATATATATATATATATATATATATATATATATATATTTTTTTTTTTTTTAACTCTTGACTGAGTATTTGTTTTAAGGCAGAAAAGTGGTCTTGTCCAGGATCACACAGCTGGGCAGTGTCTGAGGCCAGATTTGAACACAGGACCTCCAATCTCTGGGCCTGGCTCTCCATCCACTAAGCCACCTAGCTGCCCCTGAGAGATATCTTCTTATTTCTTGAGACCAATGTTGTAAATAATTTCACACCTTTCAATTCTAATGATTTCTGGTAATTGTCCTTCCAATTTGTATAATTGCAGTCATCCTGTACATTGTTTTACTTCTACTGCTTGTTTCACTTTGCATCAGTTGTCATGTCTTTCCATACTTTCCTATATTCATCCTGTGTTGTTTCTTGCTCCTCAGTAATATTCTTTTACATTCATGTACCATGGTTTGTTTAGTCATTCCCTAATCAATGAATAATGATTTTTTCCACTTTTCTACCATGAAAATTGTTATTTACAAATATTTTGGTTCATATCAGAGATTCTTAAATTTTGTGTGTGTGTGTGTGTGTGTGTGTGTGTGTGTGTGTGTGTGTGTGTGTGAATGTGATGGATCTTTTTGGATTTCTGGTCAAGTGTGGATCCCTTATCAGATGAATGTTTTAAATGTATAAAACAAAATACATAGAACTGCAAAAGAAGCCAAAAGTTAGTAAAAACAAACAAATAAGCAAACAACTAAATAAATGAATAAATGAATGAATGAGTGAGTGAATGAATAAGGATGAAGTATTTTCCCATCTAAATTCTCTGATCCTTTTAAATCTGTCCTTGGATTCCACCCATGGTGTTAATAAAACCTTTCTTTTTCTTTTATTTAACTTTTTAATTTTTATTTATAGGCATTTAAGGAAGACATTTTTTTTCCAAGGAAATCTATGATTTCCTAAAATACTCTGTCTATTTATTTCACCAACCTCCCATTTAATCTATAAGACCAATCTTATTTATGAGCATTGATCTCTGGAGTTTATATAGAATTTTTCCCCCAAGGACTTTTGAAGGTTCTCTGAAGAGCTATATAGGAAGTGATTCAGTAATACTAAATTTCTTTCGAATTGCTTAGGATATAGGTGCTACATTAAAGATAGTGTTTCTTTTCCAATTTCATTGGGTTTTCTTAGTGTAATATAATAAGGCCTGTCAACTATCATCTTCCTTGAATCAACATTTACTGAAATGCAGCTGTAGTTTCATCTGAAATCTCCAGTGTTATTTATTTCAACCTCTAACACAATGGGTTTTGAAGCTGGGTTTGCAAGGGAGGGTCTACTGCTTCTAAAAGTCAAGAATCATTTCCAAGCCACTCAGTGGTTCAAATGTCTATGGTAACATTATATAAGAACTATTGCTAGGATTTATACCATTGATCACTTGGCATCAGTAATCTATGACTTTCAGGGCTCTTGGGGGTGAGCTCAATTAAACTACAAGCACTGTTAAAAAGTACATGTGGGCCAATTAGAGATGTTATTGGCAAACCTTAAAGGAGTATTGAATAATTAAGTGATTATAATGTTTGTGGAAAATGAACCTTTACTTGAAAAGTAGCACAATGTAGCGAAAACAACAGTGAAGCTGAAGTCAACTGGCCTGGGTTCAAATCCTATCTTCAGTGCTTGAGTGATGCTGGGCAAGCTGCTTCATATCTGTGGGAAATTGCCTCATATAAAATGAAAGGGTTGAAACAGCTAGTTTTTAAAATCTCTCCTTGTTCTAATGTGGTTTTGAGGAAAGAGATCAATTAAATCACAATCTTTCAGAGACTGTTTCCTCATCTATAAAATAGAGATAACACTTAAATTACTTCACAGGAAATATAGTGCACATCTTAAAGGAGTAGATCACTGATTCTCAAAGAACTCCCTTGGGGTCCTTGAGAATCTATCAGAAAGTATGGAAATCAAAATTATTTTCTTAATACCTTTCCCAACTACTCTGTGAGGCCAGATTTTCTTTATATACTTCAATCAAAATGATAAAGATAAATTGCAACAGATTGAATGGCAAAGCAGATATGAGAACACCAATGGCTTCTATTAAACCAGACATTAAAGAGATTTTTTAAAATATGTAAAAATATTTTTTTACTAAAAGCTTTTTGGGGGAAATATAGTGATTTTTATTTTTTAAAAGTTACTTATGCTAACAGGTAATATGGCAAAGAATATGGAATTCTGCTCAGAGTTATAAAACTGCATTTACCCTTTGACCCAGCAATATCACTGTTGGGTTTGTATCCCAAGGTTGTCATGGAAAAAGGGAAAGAACCCATATGTTCTAAAATATTCATAGAAGCTCTCTTTGTGTCAAAGATTTGGAAATTGAGCAGATATCGATCAACTGGGGAATGGCTGAACAAGTTGTGGCATATAATTGTGATGAAATAGTACTGTTCTATAAGAAATGATGAGCAGGTCAATTAAAAAAACATGGAAAGGCTCACATGAAATTATGAGAAGCAAAATGAGTAGAAGTAAGACAACATTATATATAGCTGCAGAAATAATGTTTGAAGAATAACTAGTAAATGGCCACCTCCAGAAAAAAGAACCAAGAAACAGAAATGCAAAAGATACCATTAGAAATACATGTTTCTTTGGTTAAGAGATGTTTTCTCTAGTGTGGAAATTGGAGGGAAGAAGGAAGATATCTGAATTTTTTAATGTAGCCAATTAAAATTAATTAGTAATAAATTAATTTTAAATGGATTTATAATTTTTATTTTAAATGTTTATCAGTTTTTATTTCCTATGCAATAATTTCAGTAAATGTCACCAATATAAATAAAAGCTTTTGGAGTTCCTCAATAATTTTTAATAATGCAAAAGAATTCTGAGGCCAAAAACTTTAAGAATCACTTTGATAAATTAATATATACTATGATTACTAAAGAACTTTGGCCCTGGAGATGGGAAACTTAGGTTCAAATTCCAGATTGTATTCCTCTAGACCAGTATTGTTGAACCTTTTAGAAATCACATGTCCAAATAGCACCTTCAACCTGCCTGTGAGCCCCCTCATTACCACAGACAGCAGAGGAAGGAAGTGCTCATATTGGACTACTGGACAGAGGGGGAGGGAATGTGAACATTGTCCTTAGGTGCAGTGGAGAGGGGGAACAGAGCATCCCCCTTTGGCATGCTGGGACACACATGCCACACCTTTGCCAATATGGCTCTAGACAAATTCAAATCCCTTCATATGTCTGAACCTCAGTTCTCACATTAGAAAAATGGAGTCAATATTAATAGACGTAATACATACTTCATAAAAATGTTACAATAATAGAGGTTTGTGAGCCTTAAAGTACCACATAATTATTGTCTAGAATTGTTTTTTCCATGATAAGGACAGAGGAGATAATGTTCTGTTGTTATTCAGCCAAGTTCAACTCTTCATGACCCTATTTGGAGCTTGTTGGCAGAGATACTGGAATGGTTTGCCATTTTCTTCTCTAGCTCATTTTAGAGATGAGGAAACTGAGATAATCAAGGTTAAGTAAGCAACTTATCCAAGGACACATTTGAAATCTGTCCTTAACTTAAATCCTATAATCCTATGACCAAACACCTTACTGTGTTGTTACCTCAAGTCTCCCTGTTACCTCCCTCCTCTCCTCAAGTCGTTCATCTTCCTAAGAGGAGTATTTAAAGTAGTGGCAATCATTGTAGTGTTTTCTAGTAAGTGTGTGAGATCAGATTTGAATCTAGGGAGATGACTCCAGGTCCTGACTCAAGGACCAGTGCTCTATCTACTATGCCAACTAGTTGCCCTTTTACTCTATAGACACCCTTTATTTGGAAAGTTGTGTTGATGTGCTAGGGAATCAAAATAGCATCTGCCACTCAGGTTGGAAATTAACTAATAGAGTCTTATCAGTTGCCTCCCTGTCTGAAACTCTTTTTTAGCATCTTCCCTAAAATGGAAGAGTCTGAAAGAAAGAATGGAAGATGACTCTCCAATGATATGACAGAGGTAATCCAGCAGAGTTTTTCAGACAGAACTACATTGAGGAAAAGGAACTGGGGCTAAGTGCCTGAATGTCTGTAGCTAGATTTCAATTAATTTGGGAAAGGAAATATCCATTTCTATGCCATTATAATTACTGTTCTAGCATATTTTTAAAATGGCAGAACTCAATTAAAAAGATAAAGAAAAAAACAACTTTTGAAGTACTTGAAATAACTTTTCATGTTGCATAGAATTACAAAATCTCAAAATTAGAAGGGAACTTAGAAGCCTTCCTGTTCAATCCACTCTGACTGAAAATCCCTTCAACAGTCCTGTCCCTAAAAGGTGTGATCCAGTCTTTGCTTGAAGACCTCTAATGAGCACAAATCACCAACCCAATATTTCTGGAGGTAACCTATTTTCACTAACAGGCAGCCTATTAGGAAGTTCTTCCTTACATTAACCTTAAATCTGCCTCCCTGCAACTCAAGCAAATGCTTTTGATTAACTTAGAAAATTAGGAGAAAAAATAATTATTACTCCTACTTGTACTTCCCATAGTACTGCTGCTCTTGCAGCGACTGCTACTACTAAGTTCAGTTCTGTCACCGGTAACATAATGGACTTAGAGTCAACACCTGACTCCAAAGTCTGCCTCAGGTACTTAACTAGCTGTGTGACCAAGGGCAAAGTCACATAGTCTAAATTTCATCATTTGGGAAACTGTGAGGATCAAATGGGAAAATATTTGTAAAGTATCTTGCAAACCTTATTGAACTATATAAGTGCTAGTTATTATTATTATTATTATTATTTTCTAGCTTACAATAGTCAATATTCTAAGGCCATTTATAATTTTGTTTCTCCTCAGTGAAATATCAGCAAGTAAACTTTTTTCTAGAATACATATGCTCATTTTCCATGACAACTTACTTTTCAAAACAAATAAAAACACTACATTAATTGCCACTTCCTGAAATAAAATTCTTAGGAAGATGAACTATTTGGCAAGAGGATAGAGCTAACAGAAAGTCTTATGGTCACTACACAGTAAGGTAACTGGTAAAACTACCAAAAGAGCAAATGATAGGATTATACAATTTAAGCCTAGAAGTTTCAATGTGTCCAAGACAAGATACTCATTTTATGAGATGAGGAAGAGTCTCAGGAAACAAAAGTAACTAACTAGGTTAAGGCAAAAAGTAGAGTGGTATTTGGAGCCTAGATACTTTGACTCTAAATTCAGTTTTTCAACAAAAATAAAAACAAGTTATTTTAGCTAATTTGCAATTTATCCTGTCAGTATGTTCATTGGGGCCCTGTGTTTGCATGTTTTCTGTGGATTGAATGCAATGATTTTTTTTTTTAAATTGCTTCTCACAAGTGTGGTATTGCATTTACATTAAAAAGTGCATACATGGGCATTTTCAAAATGTAGCTGCAAAGATAGATATTGAAATGCCTGTAGTATATGTACAGGCCAAAATGGCTAATGTAGATTTGCCAGGTGAGAAAATATATATAGGTTTATATCAATATATGGCTGTATAATATGATGTTTTGTCAAACTATATCTGATTTGGGCAAATATGAAAAGAATTTAGCCTCCTTATTTTGGTTGTATCTAGTATTTGACTCAACATAAAAATGAAAATAAAAAAAGGGGAGTTAAACTTCAAATCAGTGAAAACTACTAGAGAATGTAATATCTGAAATGAAATAAATAGTATTGTCATGTATTTTCATAGGACTTGTGAATATTTTTAAACTCTTTATTGTTAGGAATCTTGTTTCCATTTTTATTAATTGTATTACTGTGATTTAATGAAATGTCTTGTTAAACTGTTAGAGGAATATTTAATATCCATATAAAAAGATGATCACAGGAATTGTGGAATGGATATCCCTAATGATGTTTTATGCAAAACGATTGTATTTAGGAATTTTGTGCTGAATATTTACAAATGATTCAAGTATATATGAAATGTAAATGTAGAAACTATGGCGGTAACAAAGAATAGATGCAGATTATGGTTTCATTCATTCATGTTTTCATTCCTGACATGCTTCATACTTCTAAATAGCCCATTTTGACATTACTATTATATAGATTTAAGGATAGACCTAACAGTAGCTTACTGGATCTTTCATAGTGCAATGTTCACTAGTAGGAAACATAAAAATGATTTGCTCCCAGATACTGTTCTTTTTGCCATTTCTAGAAAAAATCCCATCAATTTGGCTCATACACATATGTACTATCTCTTAAGGATTCATTCTATAAATATCAGTCTTAATTTTGAAGCAGTAAACTCTCTGTTTGCCCCTTGTATCTAAGATGAACTAGTTTCTAAATAAGTGTGGGTATGTATTCATGTACTTATTCCTAGCATTGTTGATATTTTCCAATTTCAATAACTATAATATTACCACCTTTTGGACTTTTATGGCATCTTTCATCCGTGGATCTTAAAGGGCTTTACACACATTAATTCTCACAATATCCCTCTGAGGCACAAAAATATCATTAACCCCATATTACAGATGAGAAAACAAGTACAAAAAGGTTAATAATACTTACACTACTTCCTCTTTGCAAAGTTCCTTTCTTTTGTGGTGGTACTCAAAGTACAATAAAACACCTTTTATAATGCTGGTGTTGAAAAACAGATCTAACACATCTCATAGGCCATGATATATCAGTCGATTTTTGGTATGGATTATAATTATTGGATATTATTCCATGATGTATATTGATTTATGTAATAATTAGCTATTCCTTAAAACAGCTCTATTATATTTAACATTTGCAATTCACCTTTATAGTTAATTTATGAGTCAATGATTTCCTATATGACTAGAAATCTATATAGACTGTATATATGAAGAGATTGGTGTTATAACCAAATAAAACTTACAGCAAATTTAAGTTGATATATATAATGATATACTTAATAAGTTTTGTGTTATATTACAGTTAAATGGAAATGGTAATTGATTCATATCAGTAACTTAGTGGTATACAATTTTAACTTGTATATAATGTTACCAAATCTTGCAACCTCCTTTTCATTGCTGATTCACTAATATCCATAAATAATGTCAGTATTAATAGCTTTCCTGTACAACATATGCTGAATCTTTGTGTGTGTGTGCAGAGAGAGTGAAAGATAAACATACTCACACAGGTTAAAATAGTATAGTGGGGACAAGCAGTCTAGAATTTATAATTCAGAGAGGCAAGTATTATTCATTTGCTTCTCCACAACTGGCCAGCGACAAAGTCTATAAAAAGCACACTTGATTCTTTTACCTAAACGTTTTTTGTATGTATCTCAAGTATAGAGAAGCCAGGAGGGGTCAGAGATACAAAACATTTAAATTAGGGCAGAGTGCCAAATCTCTCTCTGAATGTTATACATTTTCCTAATTGGGGGGCTCAAGGCTATTATGTTTATACTAATGATTTTCTTCTGATATAACTTTAGGCTAAAAGCAAGCTACCTGTTGGATTAGGGAACAAAAAATTAAATCTCCAGTCTCCATTGTGAGAAAGGACTTGGGTGGGCATGTAGAGTCAGTAGGACATGAGATTCAGTTCCTCCTTCCTTAAGAAGGAACTGATAAAATTAAATATCTTTCACAGTAGCACCAAATGGCATTACCAGATAAAAGGCAAGATTCATGACTCAAGAACATGAACCAAGATGCATTATGTCTCTGGCTCTCCTACAATGGCCTGGGTTTGAGACTGTCCTCTTATTTCCTATCCCAGATTTCCTAAATATCAAAGTGGACTAAGAAATGGCAGGCTTCAGGACAAGAAGCTATGGATGACTAACACAGGAATCACAAACATGCTCACAAAATAAAGGTCTGAAATTTTTTAAAGGGAAGGGAAAAGATCTAGGTTGGGGGATCAGGTGAAAGCCAAGAAGGAGAGGACGATAGGCATAATAGCAATGAATTCCATATTCTTGATATCAGGGAGTTAGAACACAGAGGAGAGGGAAAAAGAGACAAGCCAAATTTCTCAACCACACAAGAGGATTTATATACATTCTAGTCTCCAAATAATAATTGAGGGGGAAAATCCTATTGCTAACAGTTCCTTAAAATAGGCAATTATTAATTCCTGAACTGGATCAAGCATGGAAAATTATGACTTTTAAATGGTAAGTAACTGAAATATCAGAAAGAACTGTCTCTTAGCCCTGGTCTCTTGAGAAGGACCCTCCTTGATTGAAATACACATAATTCAAGAAAAATAACCTTTTTTTTCCTCTCAGCATGAGCTGGTTCTCAAGTGCTTGTGGAGATAGGTATGTGCGTCCCCATAAGCACACGCACGCGCGCGCGCGCACACACAAACACAGACACACACATCTGTGGCAACAGAACTGGTTTTGCTCTGAGACTTCATACTTTAAAGTCTCATTATCCCTTTCTTGGATTCTTATTTGTCCCTTGCTTTCACCTTTTCTGTGATCTAATGTTGAAGAAGAGCCATTAATGAATGCCTTAACTGTTTTCTTCTACATATCAGTTAATGTTGGTTTATTCTCAAATCGGGAGCTATAAGAAAGAAGAGGCTGGGGGCATTTATTACTCCATAATTTTGTTTAGAGCTGGTCCAGTTTGCCTCCATTTGAGGCTAGAGAATAAAAGCTTTATACAGAGAGATTTGAATTCATTTGTACAGAGGGGTTTGAGGTTATAGGTAGCTATGCATCTTAGAGGAAGTGTTTTGCACAATGCATCCATATTAAATAAAGATGGCAACTGCTATTATCCCCATTTATCCCTTGCTTACAGGTGGACACAGTGATGTTAAGTGATTTGTCCAAACACAAAGAATCAAAAAGAGAGACATATGTCATTATGTCTGTGTGTGTTTTAAAGAACAACTGTTCACTATCAGTCCTGTCTCATCACTGGGCCACACTGTTTCCATAATGATAGAAGTTAAGCTTTGCTTGCCCTTATAGGATTTTATATCCAACTTAAGTAGGCAGAAGCAGAGAAAGATTGATGAATTGGGCTATAGTCACTCAACTCGTCAGTGATGGAGCCAAGAGCAGATTGAAAATGAGGTTTTTACCTGTATTTTCTTCAAATCACTGCAGACCCCAAAACAGGGTTAACTTTGATTTACCATGGCTTATTTGTAGGGTCAGCCTATGGTGGAAAGAGGGGAGGTAGGTGACCCTGATGTCAAGAAGATTCATTTTATTGAGTTCAAATCCAGCTTTAGAAACTTATGAGATCCTGGGCAGGGGTGTATGGGGTGTTCAGGAAGGACTAGAGCCTCTGGTTTGAGGGCTTGCTGAGCCCTTTTCAGGGCTGATTACACCCCTTTGGTGTCCACCTTTCATCCAAGTCTCACCTGTGGCTACAAGGTGTTATAACACAAGCAGTGGCCACAGTGCAGGAAAACCTCCTGGGCAGGCAGGCTGAACCTGGTGGAAGCTAATGGATGGGCCTCAATCCCATAGGTGAGTTGGGGGTGTCTACCCCAAGCATGTGAAGACTTTCCCTGGCATAATGGGCAGATGAGAACAACTTATTTCAAGAACCATTCCTTGTTTCAGTGCTATTGCTGCTCAGAACCAGGTCAGACGACAAAGAAGCCAACATCATCTACTGCACCCTGGGCCATCAGCAGTCATCCTGACTTTTGTCTTAAGAGTGACTTCAGAAGAGGGAGAGAAGTCTACTCTTTGATCCAACCATACCACTGCTGGGTTTACTCCAAAGAGATCATAGGGGGGAAAAGACTCATAGCTGTGCTCTTTGTGGTGGCAAAAAAACTGGAAAATGAGGGGATGCCCTCAATTGTGGAATGGCTGAACAAATTGTGGTATATGCTGGTGATGGAATACTATTGTGCTCAAAGGAATAATAAAGTGGAGGAGTTCCATGGAGACTGGAACAACCTCCAGGAAGTGATGCAGAGCGAGAGGAGCAGAACCAGGAGAACCTTGTACACAGAGACTGATACACTGTGGCACAATCTAATGTAATGGACTTCTCTACTAGCAGCAATGCAATGACCCAGCACAATTCTGAGGGACTTATGAGAAAGAACACTATCCACATCCAGAGGAAAATCTGTGGTAGTAGAAATACAGAAGTAAAACAACTGCTTGATCACATTGGTCGATGGGGATATGACTGGGAGAGTAGAGTCTAAAATTTAGAGTCTAAATGATCACCCTAATGCAAATATTAATAATATGGAAATAGGTTTTGATCAATGACACATGTAAAACCTAGTGGAACTGCTTGTTGGCTATGGGAGGAGGTGGGAGGAGAGGAGAGAAAGAAAATAATCATGTAACCATGCAAAAATATTTTAAATAAATTAATTAAATATTTTTTTTCAAATCAGAAAAAAAAAGAGGGAGCAAGGCTGATGACTAGAAATCTGCCTCACTTAAATCTCCTTCTATTGCACAAGTCATATGTCCTCTTTGAAAAATGAAGGACAAAAAACAATAATGACCCTGGGTAAGTTGCTGACCATTTGCCTTGGTTTCCTCATCTGTAAAATGAGTTGGAGAAGGAAATGGCAAACTACTCCAGCATCTTTGCTAAGGAAACCCCAAATGGAATCTCTGAGGGAGAGACATGACTGGAACAAATCAATGACAATAATGGTAGAAATTCTTCGAAAGGCTAGTTCCCTCCCTCCTGCCAGACTCATTGCCAGTGAATTCCATCAGTTAATCACCTGAGTTCCTCATCCGGGTTCCCAGAGATTGTGCCAAAATCTAAAACTTGAAGTTTTAACCTTTTTCTCAATCTTTTTTTTATACTGGGGATCTTGTAAGGAACTCAAAGCATTTCATTTATGTAACCCTGAGGAATTTGAGTGGTCCAGACCCAAAGCACCTTACACTTGAGGAAAAGCAACCAAGAAAGCTACATTCCTTGCGCCACAGTGATGAAGTGAGCTTCAGAACATGGTTCTCTTGACATCTCATTCAGCCAAATCCAGCAAATCACAGAGCTTCCCAACATCCCTACCAGGCTTGTCACATTCTCTGAGCTTCTGAAAAACCTCAC